>NW_007737837.1:24467-38455 GCF_000696425.1 Galeopterus variegatus | reverse complement strand
TACCTCACTTCCAGTTTTTTTTTTTTTTCCTTTTTGTCTTTTTTCGTGACTGGTAACAGGATCGCAACCCTCGGTGTCACGCCCGTACCGCGACCGGCAACGGGATCGCAACCCTTGGTGTCGCGCCCGCACCGCGCTCAACCAGTGAGCGAACCAGTCTCTATATGGGATCTGAACCCTCGGTGGGAGCGCCGCCGCGCTCCCAAGTGCCGCACTCTACCGAGTGCACCACCGGGCCGGCCCTCACTTCCAGTTTTGATTGTACTTTGCTAATGAGTAGTAATTCTAAGCATCTTTTCATATGTTTGTTGGCTACTTGTATGTTTTCTTTACAGAACTGTGTACTCAAATCCTATGCTCATTTTAAAAATTGAGTTATTTGTCTTTTTATTGAGTTGTAAAAGCTCTTAACATATTCTGGATTTAAGTCCTTTGTAAAATACATCATTTGCAAATATTTGCTCCCATTCCATGGGTAGTCTTCACTTTCTTGGTTGTAGTGTTTGATGTACGAATGTTTTTAATTTTAGTAATTCACCTATTTTTTTCTTTTGTGGACTACACTGCTTTGAGTACTGTGGTTTTACCGTAGGTTTTGAAAATGGGAATTGTAAGTCCTCCAACTTTGTTCTTCTCCAAGATTGCTCTGCTTAGGTAAGTCCCTGTACATCCATATGAATTTAGGATCAGCTTGTCAATTTCAAAACAAAATGAGGAAAAAAAACCCCAGCTGGGGTTTTTGACTGGGATTGTGTTGAATCTGTAGATCAATTTAGGACATACTGCTGTCTTAACAATGTTAAGCTTTCCAATCCAGTGACAAGGTATGTCTTTCCTGCTGGGTTTTTCTGTTCGCAATCCTTCCTCACATGTGGAACTTTTATTAAGCAATGTTATTTCATTTTCCAAATCAAGAGTAGTAAACTATGCTTGTAGAACTGTGTGTCTTTCCAAAACAGTGAGAAACCCTCTGAAAGCCTGTTATACAGACCCAGTAAAGTACACAGAGTTTACAACAAATACTATAGCTGCTCTAAGATTCTTTTATAATCAGTTATGAGTTCATAGGTACATTCTAGAACTTGTCAGAAGTCCAAATATCTGAATCAGTAAGCCAATATTATATAAATGCTATAGTTTAAATGAGTTCCAACAATTACAATGAAAGAGTATATTACTGAGGCCAAGTGGATGACTAGTGTCACCAGGAGATATCTGAAGAGACTATGTCAGGTCTAGAAATGAATTGAGATTTAAGAGGGTCATAGTAGCTGGAGGGATCTATCACCCAGGAAGATATACTACTGACTATACCATGAACATCACGTTGTTTTGTGAGTACTGGCTACAACTTAGTAGATCAGTGATGTAAGTTCTAAGCACTGGCAACCTATGGCCTTTATCACTCAGTACAGTGTTCCACTTAGCTGACAATGCTTTCATAGGAAGACCTGCTGCCACAGCACAACACACATGCATTGACTTACTCCAAGGCAGTCTTCCTCCTGCAGGCAGACTGGCTCTGTGAATAGTGGTCTAGGTGAAACAAATTAGAGTGGGTGGAATCAAATGAGGCACTCCTGGGCAGTTAAGATCCTGTTCTACCAACTTCAAAACTCACCCTTTGCATTCTGTGACTTTCCAGTATACCAGAAATAGGAGAACATCTGAATGCTGAATAGGTAGCTCTAAAAATATCTCCACTTTCATCACTATAGCTGCTCTAAGATTCTTTTATAATCAGTTATGAGTTCATAGGTACATTCTAGAACTTGTCAGAAGTCCAAATATCTGAATCAGTAAGCCAATATTATATAAATGCTATAGTTTAAATGAGTTCCAACAATTACATTGAAAGAGTATATTACTGAGGCCAAGTGGATGACTAGTGTCACCAGGAGATATCTGAAGGGACTATGTCAGGTCTAGAAATGAATTAAGATTTAAGAGGGTCATAGTAGCTGGAGGGATCTATCACCCAGAAAGATATACTATTGACTATACCATGAACATCAAGTTGTTTTGTGAGTACTGGCTACAACTTAGTAGATCAGTGATGTAAGTTCTAAGCACTGGCAACCTATGGCCTTTATCACTCAGTACAGTGTTCCACTTAGCTGACAATGCTTTCATAGGAAGACCTGCTGCCACAGCACAACACACATGCATTGACTTACTCCAAGGCAGTCTTCCTCCTGCAGGCAGACTGGCTCTGTGAATAGTGGTCTAGGTGAAACAAATTAGAGTGGGTGGAATCAAATGAGGCACTCCTGGGCAGTTAAGATCCTGTTCTACCAACTTCAAAACTCACCCTTTGCATTCTGTGACTTTCCAGTATACCAGAAATAGGAGAACATCTGAATGCTGAATAGGTAGCTCTAAAAATATCTCCACTTTCATCAACTCCCTGCAAAAAATCATTTAAATAATCAAAATATAAAACATAAAAGCCAATAAATCAATTCCACAGTGATACCATTACCTTTATGGTTATTGAGAACACACCAAGTCCATGTAGAAGCAGACAAGAAAAGCTCAATGCCTTCACAGAAGTGGGAGTGTGCCTGACCGAGCTCTATGCAGGGACTGCACACAACTGTCACCACCACACACAAGAGACCACACACCTGCTGGGATCTTTACGATGCTGTCCACAGTGTCTCATGACTGTCTTTTCCTCAAAGACCCTACAGACACTGCTGAAGTACATTTTAACATTCTATGCGATAACAGTTCTTTATTTCTTTATGTAGGTTGAGCAACTATTTTTGCACATATTTTGTTAGTATTATGGCTCAGAACTATTACCATCGAATAAAATAAATGGCAGAGAAGCCACAGTGCTCTACACAACAAACGACAAACCCACTTGGTCCAGGAATGCCACTGGCAGAGACTCTCAAAACTACCTTGAGTAAAAGACTGGGCATGTATCATCCCCACCTGTACAGAAAACCAAGTACATGAACTGGTGGGACAAATAACCATTAACATCAACCCGGGCTTTTAAATATCCTGCATAAAGTTTAAACAGGAAAATGGATATATCCAAGGGAATCACGACTGACCTTGACATAAGGTGGCGCTAAAGACGACAGGTGCCACTTCACAGCTGTGGTGCCTTGATTCTCGAGCTCCAGCCAGCTCTCTAGAAGGAACATAGGCAACACCACTCACACTCTGAGAGAGGCCAGTGAGCCAGCACATTGCCAGGACAGGCCTCGTTGCCTCATTACAGGGGAAAATACAACCATTAGACCCCTAGAGGAGTTCCACAGAAACTACAGTGTCTCCTAAAACAAGCAGGTGTGTCAGATACCCAATTTTGGATTTTATTCTAAGCATACTGCCAAGATACTGAAGGGCTTAAGCAAGAGGGGGCCACAGAAGACATTTCTTCCACCAGTGATAGAAGGACACGCTTGTGTGCTACTGGGAATGCATCAACAAAGAGGCAGAAACTGATGATGGGGGGGGCGACACACACTGAGGAGAAGGGAGGAGGGTGGCAGGGGCTTGGAGCAGCAGGGGATATATGGTTGCTGGTGAGGGGTAAGGACACACACCAAGGGCTGGCAGAAAGGCCTGGTGTTAAGGGGCATCTGAGAGTGTGGCCATGAAGCCATCCACATGGCTGTACATAGGACATGGAGGAGCTAGACGGAGAACCGGTCTAGGCAAGTAGAGGGAGAGGGGTATAGGCAGTTAAGGGAGTGTGTGAGAGGCAGTGGTGGTGAAGAGTGCCAGGACAGTGGGGACAGTGGCTGGGAGGCTTGGTGAGGGCAGAGCACTGCTGTGACCTACAGAGCACATGAGCTGGGGAGACGCCACCAGGGTCAGGAAGCAGAGAGGAAAAGCAAGGTGTAGCTACGAGGGGTGAATGAAAAAGTCCACAAGAAGATGCTGAGAGTAGGAAAATCTAAGATTCCTGGAATACGCAGTTATTATCTGCCTAGGTTTAACATTTTAAGTTCCAAAACCTAGCCCATTATTGAAATGACTGCCAATGACTACTTGATTTTCTCCTGAAGCAGGGGGCAAATTTGTGCTGATTGCTTATACTTCGTACTCATGACTAACTTATCAATAACTAACAACTGAGCATTAGACCCAATATATGAGACATTTGAATTACATAATTTTTTGATACAATACCTGAAGTTTTACCAGGTTCTGTCACAGGAAAAGTAACAGTCTTGTTTCTTATTTCAACCTTCGTGGAAGGTGGTTTTGTTATCGGTTTTACCAAATGACTAATTGAAGGCTCAGATGCTGAAGGAAGAATTCCACATGAGCTGGAGGCCAAACGAGTTAAAAGCTCTTCCTGAGTCAAATCTTCCCGAATTTGAACTTTCACAATTTTCTGAAATGAGCCAAATAAAGTGATGACACAAATGTAGCTATCATATTAAAAGAAACAATTCCTATTTTTAAATCTTGATAGAGGAAAAAAATGCCAGACAAATGAAACACTGATGAATTTAGAAATTAAAGTTTATTCAGATCTCAAACAAAATAAATCTTTGACTCTATCTCCTCTCCCCGCTACCTTTTTTTTTTTAAAAGAAAATTTGGCAAATTAGCAATGGCTTCTAGACCCCACTCTCCACCATCCCCTCCAAGAGAATCATAGAGATCACTAAGGGGGGGCCACAGAAGATGTTTCTTCAACTGATGATGTACTAAGTGCTATAATTACATAACCTAATTGGGCTGAGAGAAAAAACACCCTCATTTGATTTCTGAAATGTAAGTGCTAATAGGATTACAAAACTAAAGCTACAAAATACGAGAAATGCTGCTCAAAAAACTCTTTTAAAAGTACCTTCTGTCCTTTGTCACAATGTATATAGATCAAACCACTCCATGGGAACATTGACTGTTTCGTGGATAAGGAGGAATTCGGACTCACAAGAATTTGTAGTTTACTCCTTAAAAAAACAATAATGAAAACCAAGAATATCCTATACTTTAATAGCAGTAATCACAAGAGTTATAAATGCCAATGATCAAGCATCTCCCATGGTTTGAGAAGAGAACAGAGGCTAGCCCCACAGAACTCCCATCCCGCCTCAAACCCCTGATTTGTGGCTGACAAAGTCAAATGTCCTGAACCCATGAACCCAAGGGCAAAACCCATGTGAAAGCAAACCAGGCCACGGAAATACCATTTTAAAAACAACTCAAAATAAAAATTTCTGGAGCCAAAGACCAACAGTACAAAAGCTCTGAACCACTTGGTAATAAAGAATGATACAGTCACAGTACAAAGCAAATGCAACAGCTGGGGAGGACACTGGAGGAAAAGGTGGGGGGCGGGGACAGAAAAGAAATTAGGGAAAAAACTGTTTATTACCCAGTTGCTATTATATTCTGTGCCCAATATTCTCTCCAAGATCCACAGGATTTAAAGAAGAGTTTAAATGTGGACAACGTGATCAGATTTGTGACTTATAAGAAATCACCAATTACAAAAGCTATTACATTACACATGTTAAAAATGGCAGGGAAAGATTACTGTTTTCTACTGCTAACAGCTAAATACGTGGGGCTATGGAAAAAGTTATTTGTGAAAAACCTGTTTTATCATCTCCCTATCTTTCCAACCATTACCTGAAAGGGTATGCTGCACATAATAAACGCTTAGTAAATGTTTAATTGATCGCTTTGGTCTTAGCAATGTTTCTCTGGGGTATCCCATATCCTAGCTCACAGTCCCAGTCAAGGAAACCCTCCTAAAATGCACCCTCATCATTTTGCAAAAGTTAAACTTCATGTTCTTCTTCTGCAAAGTTGCTAATCCCAAATATGAAGCAGCTTCTGGATGTGAGAGTTCTGTGCTGACTCAGATGAAGTCCCTGAGAGGCTGCAGAGCTGTGGCTTTACTTCCTATCAATAACGAGGCTGCACATAAACAGCTGGCCCCAAAAGATTCCTTCTGTCTTAGAATATTTTATGTAGAAAATGGTAAGCTAAGTTATATCTCAGACATATTAAAAGTCAGGAAGCTTTTCCTGAAAAATGTCTTTCAGACAAAACCAGCAGAATACATGATCCAAATAACTTTAACAAACAACAAAACCATTTAGGTTTTAGAGACATCACCACTGCTCATCACATGCCTCAGTTTTATTTCTTGCTTTGTAATTTTGTGGGCAGAGTACTACATCAAAAAACATTCTGATGTCTTCCACTCCAGGCACTCTGTTCCACCTCAAACATGCCCCTTTATGCCACAGGTTAGGCCAATACCAGCTGTGAGCATGACCTCTACTCCAGTAAGCAACACAAATCTGGAGCTCACTGTCATCCCACAGAATCAAGCTTGTTAGAGAGTCAGCATGGTGCAAAATATTACAGAACAGATTAAAACTACATATTATTTGATCCTTAAAAAGTCACCATAACAGCATCCGAATAACACCCAGAAGAACACAGAAGTCATACTTACTCTGGTGCAATAAATCCATGTTGTGGTGTGACTGTGAGGCAATGAGCCGGCCAGTACAGCTCAAATTTCAGTAAACTAACAGAATTATTTACAATCTGGAAGCGTCCAGTCTTTGCCACGTCACCTATTTATCAGATAAATAAAATGTTATTTACATTTAGCAATAGTGAAAATGACAAATATTATCAGATAATAAAAATGAGTCCTAAATGACCACACTAGTAGTACTACATTGCTTTATTTTGGTCTCTCAACTGCTCCATTGTAGAAATTTCAAATCCTTGGTAAAAACAAGTCCATTTATTTATTCTTGGAAACTACAAAGATACTGGCAATATTGAGCAAAGTTAGAGAAAAATGGAAATCTGAATATCATTACCACTGGTCTTAAGTTTGGCACACACGTGTGTACCAGATTTGCTCCTACTCTGAACCAACTGTATCAGTGTAAAGTGCAATAAGAAGCCAAGTGATGAATAAGCTCTTTGAAGGGGGCACTGGGTGTGGTGTGGCTCTGCCAAATGAGGAGTTGGGAGCCTGGTTGAGGAGCATGGCCTCAGGACAAGGGCAATGCTCGAGGTACGTCTGAGTGAGGCCTACAATATGGGAGCAGATCCTGGACGTGCCATCAGTGGGATGTGCATGAAGTCCATGTGTGTGTCCTAGATGAGCTGCAGTACAGAGAGCACAGGCCCAGACTCCAGAACACACTTTTGATGTGTCGTCACTAACATACTCACAAGGAGAAGGAGCTACCAAAATCAAGTGTTCAGGTTGGACAGTCCATATCTCTTCAGTGACTGATTTTTCTTGAGGTGGGTGAACAGCTTGTGAGAGAAGAGAATCTTGAGGACATTTAACTGGTAAAACATCCAAAGAGACATTGCCACTATGTTTTCCAGAAGTTTCTGATTCACTAGAGAAATTATTTAAAAATTGAAAAGTGAGACAGAAAAAGAGACAGAGAGAGAAGCAGTTAAAAATGATTTAAAAAATAGGCTCACATATTTTTATATTAATTCATAATAAATTGAAAAACATTAAGACAAAATTAAAAATGCATTATATACCATGTATTTTTCAGTGGATAAAAATCCTTCATACTGAATATACTTAAAAGTGGTGCATTAAAAAAAAGTACAGTATAGGTCAAAAATTATAATAAACTTTAATCAGAATATTCAGTGATTTGAATTTTTTCTACCTCAACTTCTGCATATCCTCTGAAGTCTCTTAAAAGATTTACTAGAGTGGGAAGCCAAGGGCCTCAGCCATGCCCCCCCCACAACATCTGCAACCAGCCTAGTGACAACCACCTAGCAGCCACTGGAAACACCCTGGGGTCCCCAGCTGCTGTAGTGGGGGGCTGAGGGCTTCACACCCTCGACATTTGCATCCAGCCCAGCAATGACCAAGCCACCATTAGAAGCCCCCTGGTCTCTCCTGCAGGAATGAGAGGGGTGCCACAGGCCTCAACCACGCCCCTTCCTTCCTCCTTCTCCCATCCTATTTCCTTTCCTCTTCTCCTCTCCTTCCCCACCAAACCGCTCCACAACATCTTAGAATGTAAAAAATAATAACAAATAATTTTTTAAAAAGATTTACTAGAAAATTACACAAAATTATGAATTTAAAAAAATCAATACTTCTAAATGCATCTATAATTGGTTTCACAATGCTGATACCAAGAAACTTTAAAACAAGGGAGTCTTCTGGGCAAAATGCTATGGTAAAAAATGCTAATACAGTTCATGAAAATTTGTATTAAGTTTTAAAATAAAGTGTTTTCTAATAAGCCTTAGATTATAAAAAATTACTATAGTAATCACTAAATCACATGACATAATTGAAATTTAATTGTGTGGTGCCCAAATTCTCCTACCACTCCAAACACTGGAGTCACATCTTCGTTTATTTCAAGTCAACACTCAGTGAAGAGAGAGAGTAATCCCTGTCTTTACCTCTCACCCAAAGCCCTCCCGCCCCTCCTTTTCAAATCAGACCTCCACTGCCCAAGGAACAGAAGTCATAAACCATCTTTTGAAAAATAAAGTTGATTCTTAGCTTTTTTGCTAAGAACCAGTTCCTCACAATTTAAGTTATTTTCAAGATAATTTTTTTTTTCCTTTTTGTCTTTTTTCGTGACCGGTAACAGGATCGCAACCCTCAGTGTCGCGCCTGTACCGGGACCGGCAACGGGACCGCAACCCTCAGTGTTGTGCCCGCACTGCGCTCAACCAGTGAGCGGACCGGTCTCTATATGGGATCCGAACCCTCGGCGGGAGCGCCGCCGCGCTCCCAAGCGCTGCACTCTACCAAGTGCGCCACCGGGCCGGCCCCAAGATAATTTTTAATATTTGTAACTATTATCTCTAATTCTTTCTTTGAATTCCTTGAAAAAAGATCAGCACTGAAAGTATAGGGAAGAGAAAACAGGCTGGCACAAGAAAGGCACACGTGGGGGTGTGAATCAGCAGCAAGCTTCCTGCTGGTGGCACTGGGCTCAGGGAGACAGCCCATGTGATGGAAAGATTGGTTAAAAATAGTAGGATTGAGGGCCGGCCCGGTGGCGCACTGGTACAGTGCGCCGCTTGGGGGTGCGGCGGCGCTCCCACCGAGGGTTCGGATCCCACATACAGACTGGCCGCTCACTGGCTGAGCGAGGTGCGGGCGCAACACCGAGGGTTGCGATCCCGTTGCCGGTCCCGGTCCGGTAAGGGCGCGACACTGAGGGTTGCGATCCGTTGCCGGTCACGAAAAAAGACAAAAAGGAAAAAAAAAAATAGGATTGAGTAAAAATGGAAATATATTGAGGATAATGGGGCCAGGATTCCCACTACCGGAAAAAAGGGTACCATTATGGAAAAAAATACACTTACAAATGTGGTGTTAGATTGGCATTGGAGGTATCAGGGAAAACTCATGGTTTATAACATATTTATAAACATATAAATATATGCATGTGGCTTTATATATTAATTCATGTACTTCCAATCTCTGTCCACTGAGAGGGCCTAGAAGCAAGGGCAACTCAACAGCAATGACCATCCTAGTAACATATCCTGGTTTCTAATACCAAAGAAGTAACTAATAAAAAGAACTATGACTTCTAAGAGAAATGGCTATCCCAGGGCTGAGCAGGGAAAGTTTAAGATAAGCCTAGAATATTCTGTTATGCCAGTGAATAAGAAAGTGCTCAAAGAATGATGTGGGACTCATGGAGAGAATCAAGGAGCGAGAATGCAAGACTAAATAATGACAGTGAATGATTAATACTAAATCCATGAGTCCATCCTAATATAGGTAAATAAGTACATAAAGCAGGGAAAAGTAAATCTCTTCCCCACAGTGGAAAGACAACTATAATTATAGAAAGAAAAATGGAATTTGAAAATCACTATTTGTTTAACCTAATAGTAATAGTATGATTCAGGCAACAATCATCAACGGATGCTAAAAATTTGATAAGAACAAGATAATTCATTATTTCTATGTGTCTCCCTGTAAGATACTTGACAATTAACTTTACAGTGGAGAAACACAGCAGACAACATTTTTACCAAAGTGACAAAAAGATTAGCAGGAATAAGACAAATCAGCATAGAACATCATCTGAGAAGATGCACTACAAAAATAAACAGCTGCACTACAGAAACAAACAGCATCTGTGGTGGCCAGTTGGCTCAGCTGGTTAGAGCACAATGTCATACACCAAGGTCAAGGGGTAGGACTCCATACTGGCCAGCCACCAAAAAAAGAAAAGAAAACAAAACAAACAGCATCATTTCTGTGGTGTTCTGCCAAAAGTGTGAAACCTGAATCTGCAAACTGAAATTGAGGAATATCTTACAAAGTAACTTTGTAAGTCCAGTGGCTTGGACTCTGCAAAAACATCAAGGTCATTAGTAAGAAAAGGGTTATCAGCTGGCCTTTAACCGATTTTCTCCTTTTTACCAGAGAATGCTCAAGAAAAAAGCAAGATGACTTAGTCAGATCTTCTGGTAATCTTGCAAATGACAGATCTCCCAGCAAACACACTAATGTCCTTATCTATGGAATGCTTTTAACAGGACGGACCTGGTCTGTTTAGAATTCTTTGGGGTTAAGAAAACTAAAATTTATGATTTTATGGGGTATAGTTCTTTGTAAAATTATCACGTAAGTTATGTAATCATCACAGTATAAAATAGAACCTTCATACATGCTCAAAATAGCTCCCCCTTTTGTGTAAACCATGTGTCACATGCATAATACAGACTGTTAAATTTGAAACAGAGCACAAGCATTAATATTGCAAAAAGAGCACAAGCATTAATATTGCAAAAAAACCTGGAAGCCACTGGCAGTGCTCGACTTCTCCAAGCCTCATCTAAAATTATTAGTAAAACTTAATTCTGGATCATATCTTTGATCCTGTGGATCTGATTTGATAATCCAAACTTCTGTTATCCTAGTAATGAAAGATAAGGAAAGACTATACTATATTCTAGTTATGTTAGTATATGTCCTATACTAAAAGAGAGTAAAGAGACAGGCTAACTAAACACAACATGTGATTTTAGATTAGAGTCAGGACCAGAGAAGAAGGGTGAAAGAGGATTTTTTTGTTTTGTGGTTTGATTTAATTATAAAGACATTATTGGAACAACTGGTGAAATACGAACAGAATCTGTGGACTAGATGGTAGTATGTATCAATATTAAATAGTCTAATTTTGATAAGTTTACCATGGCTATGTAGAAGAGCATTTTTAGGAAGTTTGGGGTAATCCATCATGATGCCTGCAACTTACTCTTAGATGGTTCAGAAAATAGTTATATACAAATAAAAAATAATAAAGTAAATGTGATAAAATGTTAATGGGGAATCTGAATGCAGAATATATGGGAGTTCCCTGTACTATTTTTAAACTTTCCTGAAAGTTCAAAATTATTAACTTAAACTAAAAAATAGAGGTGAAATAAACATTCTGAGTCAAAATAATAACAATAAAGTACAGGGGGAAAAGATCAGCTCAACTATGAATCAAATAATCTTGAAATCTAGTGAAAGATTTTTGTTTGTTTTACCTTTTAGATTCCAAGCTAGCTTTGGAAGAAGGCTGAAGAAATTCTCTGCTAGAAATGGAATCTCTGAATTCTCCAATTACTGAAAGTATAATTTTACGCATGTTTCCATAAAAGAGCTGAACATCATTAGGCCGTTGGGGAAGATCATACACTGGAACAGAAAATAGTGTTTTGAAATACATGAATCGTAAGCACACCACAAAATAACAGATAAATTTATATAGTTATAGCCACAGAATACTTCCGTAGGTTGGGGTAGGTGACATTTCGATTAATACTGTTGCTGACTGGCATGAAATTATAGGCAGTTCAGCATCTGTGGCTGGCAGCTCAGGCTCTGAGCCTGAATTTGAACTACCCTTGCCACTCATTAGCTCTGTGACCTTTGGCAAGTTACTTAGCCTCTCTGAGCTTTAGTTTCCTCAACTATAATATGGAGTAAGAATCTCAGGGGCTGTTGTGAGCATCAAAATAACAATTTTTGAAGATATATATGGCAACATTTATGTGGGCCAGACATTGTTCTAATCCCTTATATTTATATCTATTTTCAGAACTCATTGAGGTATTATTATCTCTACCTCAAAGATGAGGAATCTGAATCACAAGGAGGTTAAGGGTATACAATTTGTCAATTGAAGCAAATCTAGAAATCAGGCACTATAAACATTTCTATATTAATAAAATAGTGCTCAAGATGAACATCTCTAGATTAGGCCACCTGAATTTGTATATACAAAAAATTTTATAGAATATGTTTTAATCTATGCATAAATTACATAACTTTTAAGAATTATATATATTTTAAATAAAATTTTTAAGAGAATACAGGAACTATAAATTTAAATTTATATTAACCAAAAACATCTGACTATCAAAGTTTAAATCAACTATGAAAATATTTGTCACAAATTATACATTTTGCAAAAGTGAGATCATTACAAATACTTGTAATAGTAATATGCTCAAGCAAATATTATTCAAAATAATCACACAAAAAGTTCAACTGCAACATTATCATAGGTGAACACAAAAAAAGTGGGATTGTTTCCTCCATTCATCTGGACAATAAAGATACCATCTCCTCAATTCTGGTGGAATTCTGGTATCCCAAAGACCTAGTCTAAGTCTCAACTGAACCCCATCTAAGATGGGTGATCTTGGCACGTCACTTGAGCTCTTGGTTGGGCTTGTCAACACATTCCTTGACTTTCTGATCATGCAGCCCCCTCTCCCTAGAACATTCCTCCTCATCTTCTCCACCCTGTCAATTCCTGCTCTTCCTAAGTGAGGTGCCCTTTCTTCATGCCCTCCCAGATTCCTAACCACAGCTCTACCACAGCACTTTTCATGCCACCCTGGAATCGCCTATCTCCCTCATCTCTGCATGCCCCTCATGGACCAGGCCTGCATTCTGCACCACTACATCCCAGTGTCTACACACTGACTGGCATCCTGTCCTCTCGGTGTGCATCCATTCGTGGTGAATGGAATGTTGCTGAATCATGGAAACATGCAACTTCTGAACCACTGTACACTCATGCTACCTACTGTTAATCACCATCTTCACCACACTTGCAATATGTGACTAAGTGTTTGTCTTCCATCTCCATAGCATTGTTCAGTTTAACTCTTATTTAGATCCTTCCTATGAGGAAGAGATAAGGAAGACGAAGCTCAGAGGGGCTGAGATGGCAGAAATGGGTCTTGAATTGAGTTTCAAATCCAACGTTCTTTCCCCTTGCTCTGCTCCCTTAGCACACTGCTGACAAGCCCATTTCAAAGTTTCATCATTTTTAACTAACAAATCCCTGCCTTCCCTTTGAGCATATGATCGAGACTCCAATTTACTGAAAAGATCAGACTACTCTACATCACTCCTTCAAAGGCATAAGTATCCTCTTCCTTTTCTATTTCATATTTAAAAAGCAAAAAATATTCCATTACTAAAAAACTGGAAAATAAAAGTAGGAGGAAAGAACTACCACCTGAAATTCTACCACCAAAACATAACCACTTAATATTTTCCTATGTATACTCCTGTGATCCTACTTACGTAATTATATAAACACATTAAATTATTTTTACTAAAGTGAGATCTTACCATATACAAACTTTAAGAACAATGTTTGTCTTAATAAATGAAAGCTTTCCATGTCATTTAATATAGATTCATGTCATTGTTTTTTGTTTTTTTTTTTGTCTTTTGTCTTTTTCCGTGTCCGGCAACGGATCGCAACCCTCAGTGTTGCCCCCGTACCGGACCGGGGACCGGCAACGGGATTGCAACCCTCGTCGTTGCTCCCGTGCCTCGCTCAGCCAGTGAGCGGGAACCGGTCTGTATGTGGGATCCGAACCCTCGGGCGGGAGCACCGCCACGCTTCCCAAGCGGCGCACTATCCAGTGCGCCACCGGGCCGGCCCCCATGTCATTGTTTTTTTTTTTTTTTTTTTTTTTTTTTTTTTTTT
>NW_007737837.1:5390-24300 GCF_000696425.1 Galeopterus variegatus | reverse complement strand
TTTTTGTCTTTTTTCCGTGTCCGGCAACGGATTGCAACCCTCAGTGTTGCCCCCGTACCGGGCCGGGGACCGGCAACGGGATTGCAACCCTCAGCGTCGCCCCCATGCCTCGCTCAGCCAGTGAGCGGGAACCGGTCTGTATGTGGGATCCGAACCCTCGGGCGGGAGTGCCGCCACGCTTCCCAAGCGGCGCACTATCCAGTGCGCCACCGGGCCGGCCCCCATGTCATTGTTTTAATGGCTTCAAAGTATTCTAATGCTCAGACAACCCCTTATTCTTCAGCACTTAGGTTACTTCTGCCTTCTTGCTATTATAAACAATACTGTGGTACAAATCTATACATACACTTTTACACAATTTGTATGTCTCGATACATATATTTTGTGTAAGTAATAAAACTATTAAATACTTGAATTGTTTAGCTCAAATACGGCCAACCACTGAGGTTAGAATCACTTCACCGTTGTCTATTTTGGAAATTTTTTTGCCTCCATTACTCCCTCCATAAATCTGACAGTAGGCACAACAGCACAGCAATCTCAAAATAAGTGTGAGTTCACAATAATCAAATCTTAAATAGCAATTAATTTGATTTAGTAATGACCATTCTCCTCCTCCTGTTTACAAGTCTAATCCATAGAATAAGTGCAGTAATATGTTAATAACATCTAATGATCACACATCACAAAGCTCTTTACTTTGATCATCATAATAACTCTGTGTGGATGAGAAGACAGATATCATTCTTCTTCCCATTTTACAGATAAAAACACTGAATTCAGTGGTATAATTTATTCAAAGTCACACAGCAGAGCTACAGCTCAAATTCAACCAGACACCATATAAAACTAACACTCTTCTTTCTTCTGTCACATCACTGGGCCTGCACACTACTGTAAATGACCCAGAAGACTGAAGACTTAAAGACATGCTGAAATTCTTACCTTCAGTTACTAGTCGCTCATCTTGAAATGTTTCAGCAAAATTCATGCTTTGCAGCACACTATGTTCTGGAAGTATCTGTTTTATAATCCCTGGTTTATGTAATAGGGCTCTGCCAGGAGAGATTTTTATTCAAAAGTGATTTTACACATAAAATGACCTTAATTAATCTTCATTAATGCATTTGGCAAATCCCACTAACAGTATGATACATCAGTGTGCAGATCTCATATCTTAAGTCCTAATTTTAAAAGAAAACCTGTTTTGGAAGTTCCACTAAAAGTTACACACGGTAGTAAAATCATTGGTTTCAGTTCAACATTAAGAGCAAAACAAGAACTCCCTAATATACGAGTAGAAACAAGAGTAAAATTAGATTCTTTTCAGGTCTTACATTTTCATTATTTGTAATAATTTGGTCATAGTTAGAAATTTTTCTCAGAAAAAAAGAACATGCTAAAAAAAGATAAGATTATCAGAGGGAAATATTTTAATTATCATATAACTATGTTTATCTGGCCTCTTCCAGAAAATCCTTGAGGTGGGAAAACTGAAATGTAAATTTCTCTATAACACTAAGATTTTCACAAAGGAAATCTAATTACTATATTACTTTATGGCAAAAAAAAGTTCTAAAACAATACACTGATTTCTATATCCCAGTAGAGAGAAAGAAAAAAACAGAAAACCTAGTAATCTAATTTCTCTAAATGTCAATTTCTATTTTTCTTTCTTTTTTTTTTTTTTGGCAGATGGCTGGTACGGGGATTCAAACTTTTGACCATGGTATTATAACACACGTTCTAACCAACTGAGCTAAACGGCCAGCCTCAGTTTCTATTTCTAAAATACTTAATTAAAAAACAAAACCAGGTTCAAAGGTGAGCTCTCCACATTTGGTCTGTTCTAACATTATGCAGCAAGTCACCATTAAACTCCCTTTTTAAACATTCCAATGATCCTCAACAAGTGAAAAACAAAATAATTTCCCAAATTCTATATCAGAATAAAATACAGCAGAACAGAAAGGTCAGAAGAAGGAAACACTGGTATATTCATTTTTGCTCCCTACTGGAGTTAATGATTTCCTGTTAACAGACTCAATGTCATAAACTTCACTTACCTTATGTTTGGGTCCTCTAGTCTAGGAAACTAATTTTATACTAAAAGAATCCAGAATCCAATGCACGAGAATGTAACTTATGTTTAACTCACACCTAGAACTAAATCAATTATCCTAAATTTGCCAAAAATTTAGCATATTAAACTATATTTAGTTTAGATGTATCAAATTTTTATAAAAGTACATGCTTTAAGTAGCTACAAGTTAAACATCCTACGCATTTCTAAAATGACTTGTTCCTTTCAAATAATTCACAGCATTCCCAGAAATATTCCAAATTAGCCAGTTGTTTATACAATGTAATCTTTCAGTAGTTCTTAAATCTCTTCTGAAACTAATCTACTGTCACTTGATATATCCCCAAGGTACATTATGAATATGGTCCTATTATGGAGTATGACGCTCCTATTGGGTAAAAATACCACAATACACATGTCTAGAAAAGAAGGCACACTCTAAAGAAACATCAGAGATGAGCTTCCTACAGGAATTTCATTTCTTCCTCACATTAGGATAGCTTATCAGTTGCACAAGTTTAACCAAGATTTTTTCATCTACCAGTTCACTAATAATGAAACATTCTAAAAATTCCAAACTCCAAGCCATTTAAGCCTTCATTGTTTCTACTAAATAGTTCCAAGTATCGTCTAAAGTAAGTAATCTACCTTCGATACTGCTGTCTTGAAATTTCATCTCCACCAAAGAAGTATATAGTTGACAGTTCCGTTCCAGTTTTATAACAGCTCTCTCTGTCTGATGGATTATATATTAAAGTAATATCCTGATGCCAAGAAAAAAAACCAGGAGTGAATATTAAATATTTTTCTTGAGTAAGTCATTTCATTCTGAATAAAGTCTTATAAGCCTAAACATTCAATATAGACACAAGTATGGCATTTCCAAGAAGATAAGCACTTTCACTCCTACATTATTTTCAAGTTTTATTTCAGCTTTTGGCCATAAAATATATAATTATTAAATTAATCTAAAAATTAGTTCATGTTTTTAGTGCAGAGACTTTTATACTTACTTCTTGTGTTCTTTCCTTGAGCACAAATTTATCTGGAAAAATCCTTAATACTTTAGGATCCAGCAAAACTTTTTTCTGAGAATCCTTAAAACCTACTGCTGTAACAAAAGCTGCACGAGAGCCAGTGTTGCGGACAGAAAAAACAATTTTACTTTCTTTGCCAGGTATTAAGCCATTCACTGTTACCATATAACTGTCAGATAATTTTTTAACACCTTCCAAAATGAGATTACTTGTTCCTCCATATCCAGACAAAGGTATCTAGAAGAATATACACATCCAAAATTATTTTTATGTAAGAAGAAAGCAGAAAATTCAATTACAGTCAGATTAACTACAATTAAAATTTTTAATGTTTGTACACTTTGGCTAGTAGTTACCCACCTTCAGCCCAGCATTATATTAAAGACTCTGTCTTAAGGGAAAAACAAATCAAAGAGCCACAGAATTATTTACCTTCCAATATGCTAAGAATAATGATTTCTTTCTTACAAAAGCCAAGCTTAAATGACAGAAGAATAAGAAAAAGATCAGTATAGGTAGGCTTGCTTAAGAAGATTTTAAGGTGAAACATACTGATGTTTGTAATTACTCTGAAATGCATTAAAAAATATATGGATTGATGAATGGTTAAATATGCAGTAAAAGAAATACAGCACACGTTAATTGCAGAATCTTAAGTGGTAGGGTAAATGGGTGTTTACTGTATAATTCAACTTGTCAGTAATTCTGAACATTTTTAGAGTAAAATGTTTGGGGGGAAATTTATTATTGTATAATCTCTTAGCATTTGGTCTAGCTAGTGTCAGAGAGAAGCATGCAAAGGACTAAACTGAAGATAAGAACTCAAAACAAGTCTCCAGGGACAGACACGCCAGTAACAGGGAAGCCATAGACTGGCACCAGCCCTTAGGATGCGTTCTGCTGCAGCCTCCACAGGGCTCAACCCTTCCGAGAAATAAGGTTCACAGAAGACATTCCATAAATAAGAATACAAGGAAAAGATTTATACTGCTTGAAAAGAAACTTTTCATACTCTTTAAAACACTTGTCTTTAAAAATTATCTTTCTAGCCAAGAGCTGGAACCAACCAAAATATCCGTTAATGGATGCGACTGGATAAGGAAAATGTGTATACATGCAATGGAATTCTATTCTGCCACCCAAAAGAGTGAAATTCTGCCATTCGCAGCAACATGGATGAACTCAGAGAAAATTATGTTAAGTGAAATATGCCAGGAACAGAAAGAAATACCAAACATCCTCACTCATAAGTAGGAGCTAAAAAAAGAAAAAAGTAAGTAAAAAAAGAAAGATACAACAATCATCACAATAATTTGTTGAACTTTCAAAAAGAGAGAACAGAACTGAGGCTACCAGAGGTGGGAAAGGGAAGAGGGGTTGAGCAAGAAATTGGTAAAGGGCCACAAAAATTATTACATTGTGTAACACTGAACATACTAATTATCCTGATTTGAGTACCACATATTGCACACAGGTACTGATATTCAACATTGTATTCCACAGATATGTACAATCAATTCTGTTTCAACTAAAAAAAATTATCTTTCATTTCTAATTATTAAAATAGGTTCCAAGGAATCCCTTGCAAACTTGAAAACATTAATGACTTATTCTGAGTTTTGTTACGTACCTAATCAAAATAACATTTTGAAAAATTAAATTTAGGTTCCTCATAAATTTGTATTGGATTGCCTTTAAGTACAAATTAATAGCATTTCAAAGGGCTTCAGATTGTAAGCTCCTACAAATTTTACCTCAATCAAAGTGACCTCTGGTAGTTTCAATAGTCAAAAATGTTTCTAATTTTTCTTTTTCCACAGAAACTTATGAGTAAATTTTATGTATAAAATAAATAGAAAATGGTAACAGGGGAAAAGGTAGCTTTGAAAACTCAATATTAAGTATTCTTCCTGTATTTAACAAAGCCCTAAGGAATCATAAGTTACTACTGAGTAAAAAGGATAAGAAAAAAAATAAGATTATATAAAATGAACCTGACTAATGTCAATAAATCCAAAGGCGAAACAGGAAAAATTATAGCTCGAGAGCAAGGTTTCTTAACCGCCAGACTACTGAAATTTTGAGCTGGCTGCCCTGTGCATTGTAAGATGTTTAGCAGCATCCCTGCCCTCTACCCACTAGATGCCAGAAGCTCCCTTGTGCCGTCCCCAATTATGACAACCAAAGATGTCTCCAGACATTACCAAATGTTCCCTCTGGTTGAGAGTCACAGCTATAGAGAACTACAAAACTGTAGAGCTGTCATTAGCACCCTAGAGACTGCATAAGAGACAAATCCGGGCTCCACTGGCCTGAACTCAAACCCAGCCTCCATCACTTACTGGCATATATAATGCATGACCACAGCCATGCATCTCTCTACGCCTCAGTTTCCACATGTGCAGAAGGGAGAATACTATTATCTCAGAAGGAGGTTTTGAAGATAAAATGTGATAATCCACATAGTGATTAAGAGCAGTGCCTAGCATGTACTCAAAATGCAATAAGTAATAATTTTTTATCACAGTCCCATCATGTTTTACGGTATTCAAAGCACAGATCATTTCATTCGTTCCTCAGAACCAAACTGGGAAGGTGAGATGGCAAGTAGCTGTATTTCTCAGGTAAAGAGAATGAACTGACTGATCCATGGTGAGTGTATCTCCCAAATTTCTGTTTTGAAACTTAATTTCCAGTGTGACAGTGTTAAGAGGCGGGACCTTTTGGAAAGTGATTAAGTTATGAGGGCTCTGCCCACATGAATATGATTAGTGCCCTTATGAAAGGGGATAAAGAGAGTGCCTCTGTCCCTTCCACTGTGTATGTGCAGCAAGAAGGAGCAGTCTTTGAAGCAGAGAGCAACCCCTCAGACACTGAATCTTCTGGCACCTTGATCTTAACTTCCCAACCTCTAGAACTGTGACCAATAAATTTCTGTTGTTTATAAATCACCCAATCTGCAGTATTTGGTTACAGCAGACCAAATGGACTAAGATAGTATTTTTGCTGAACTGAAAGAATAAAATTTACTTGGACAGTCAACATCTTAAACAGCTCTATCTGGTTTTACCCAAAGATGTGTTCCTGAAAAGCTAGCTGAGTACATTTAAAAATTCTCAAACTGAAATAAAACTTAAAAGTACTAGGAGAGATTGTAACTTACAGGAATACCATGATGGTTGCTTTTATACGTGGACAATTGCTCCCTAACTTGTTGATAACTCTAGACAATCGCATATTTGGACTTATAAAAAGCAGAGTATATATGACTTACCAACATTGAACCAACAGTTATAATATGTTATAAACTCCATGGGAGGAAAAAACAATCAAATTATCTTACTGTGAACTTAATGCCTGGTTGGGATCGATTTCCAAGCTGTTTGATTTCTAGTTTAGCCAACATACAAGATAATCGAGTAGGTGCAAATAATACAGAGATGATAATGTCTTCTTTCGGGCCAATTCTGATCTCACAGTTACTGGTCAATCGCTCTTCTACACCAAAGGTACTCTGAAGCTACAATTTAAAAACAGTCATAAAACAAAGCTGTAGCACAAATAAAATATACAATTAACACAAACTCTTGAAAAGATGAGTAATACAAAGTGGTCTGCATATGTAAGTGTCCTGACCTAGACAACACAGACAGAACAGGAGAGTATGCACTCTACGAACCTGAAAGCAGTCCTGATCTTGTCCTCTAATAAGCAGTCGTAAGTGTTGGGTTGCAGATGTAGAATTATTTCTTAAAGCTAGTTTCTGAAGCCTAAAAACAATTGCACATTTTAAATGAGGTTTTCCTGCATGGATATTGCTACAATTATAAAAATGAAGCCAATTAAAACCAACCACAATGTCTAGAAATGGACTGATTGTACATGTTACCTTAGTAAACTAGAATTGTCTCTCCATGGTCCTAGAACGCTACAGTTCTGAAAATACAGTCTCAAGACTCACCTTTTCAGAGAACCTTCTTGGAATTATAGCTCCTTGGTTGACCTTACCGTTTATAGTCTATGTATAGTTATTATCTGTCTTATAAAACATCAGTCAATAAAAATCCATGTTAAGAAATTCATTAAATCATTAAGTCAATACCACACCTACTTGGAATACCTAGCTCAGCCTAACTTTCAGGGTACTAAGCAGTCCTAGGCTAAGAGGCTCATGAGAAAAGTAGCCTTTTAAATAATATATTGAATTAACCCTATTTTTTAAAAATTACACTGCAAGTAGAAGGAACATATGAACAGCAGTTGGCTGACAGTAAGAAAGCCCTTCAATATTTAAAACTATATGAATCCTCTCTTCATTGGAGAATAGAGAATATGTGCATAAACCTGTATTTTACTGGAATTTTGAAGATCAGCAGTTAATAAATTATTTAAGCTGTGGTCTACGCCTTGTCCACCTGGCATAAGGCCAAGCCCATTGACTATCGGCACCCCTGGGAAAAGCCTTCCACATGTACACTGAATGGGGAAAACTTCCTGAAAGAAACATCACTGTATAAAGTTTTCATTTTTATTTATTTATATTTCTTAATTGTTAAAGAGATGAGGTTATCATTTTAAGAAGTACAGTTATCAAGGCAGGGGGAGAAGCTTGTTTTCTAGTTTTAAAAAGAATATACAAAACATATACAAAATAAAAAGGGTAAACATCTTTACTCTGTAAAGAGTCCATACAAGTTAATAAGAAAAAAATACTAAAATTCTAACCAGCAAATAGCCAAAGCATATAAGCAGACTTTTGAGGAAGAAACTAGAATGAAGGAACAAATAGTTATATGAAAAAATATTGAAGTTTAACTGGAAATCCAAAATTTTCAAGTTGAAATGAAATTCCACTTTGGACCATTTTATACTTGGAAAACACAATGGTAATTTGTTAATTATCATTCCTATCTGCAGCTGAGGCAAAACCCATTAACTTGATAACATGCCCTGCAAATTACTTATTTATTAATTTGTTCCCTATACTCATCCTCTGCTCACTTCAAATCTCCCTTCTGCAATAGGACCTTCTCTGCATGAGAAGCGCCAGCAACTGCCAGAGGCAGAGCAGTTCTCATAGGACTGGCAGCTCCTACATCTCACCCACGCCACTCTTACGGACAAGGAGCACTAACGGTTTTTCAGGCCAATTCCCTGCACCTGCATGGGGCTTACTCATGCATTTGCTGGAGAAGAAGGAATTATAGGAACTCTGCAGGAGAAAGTGAAGTCATGAAGTGTGAGCAGCCTGAATGCCCCTCACTCAGAAAGGGGCTAGGTAAAAAAAAAAATGCTGCTGACAAGTCCAAAAGCATACATAAGACAGTTCCCCTGTGGTCAATTTAACAAACATTAATTTTCAATTTTAAAAAAGTTTACCAAGTGTTAATTTTGTTTTAAATAAACTATAAGTGAAATTTCAGGATGGTACGGCATCTGAGGAGTGGCTGGATTTTAAGAACAGCCATCTCCACCATATTAATCATGTTTTACAAATTTTATCACAGCATAGAGAATTCTATCAAGATCAACACAAGGATAATTGTGGCTCTTACTCAATTTTCTTCTGCCTGTGACTTAGTGGACAAGATCAGTTATAGGATAAGCTGTGTACCAAAAGGGACACTCAGTAATTGAAGCTTTTCAGAGTCTGCACTTTAATAATTTGATAGCACATTAATAATAACTATGATTGCTAGGGCATCCTGTAAGGTAATGTCCCTTTGCTTTTTATTTTGTTATTTTTTTTGTCTTTTTCCATGTCCAGCAACGGATCGCAACCCTCAGTGTCGCCCCCGTACCGGACCGGGACCGGCAACGGGATCGCAACCCCTGGCGTTGCCCCCGCGCCTCGCTCAGCCAGTGAGCAGGAACCGGTCTGTATGTTGGATCCGAACCCTCGGCGGGAGCGCTGCCGCACTTCCCAAGCGGCGCACTAGCGCAGTGCGCCACCGGGCCGGCCCCCCTTTGCTTTTTAACTAACACACTGGTGGATGAGCAGAACAGTTAAATGATTTTGGCCACCTTCCATAGCAAAGAGCTTAAGGGCCTCAGTCAACAATTTGTACATATACTGGAGCAGACCACAAATTAATGTTTTAAGGAAAATTTTGTCAGACACTCTTCAGGCTCAGTTATATAGAACTGGAAAAGCATTCTAGATGGACATGTGTCCTTACTCTGCCTTGCCCGTCAACATATTTCAATCCCCCCAATTCTATCTTAACTGGCTTCAAAAGTACATGACACAATACAGGAGCTACTGAAGAGGGGTATTTCGTCAAACTCACCTCCACTTGGCATTTTTCAAAAGCCTAGCTGAGGGAAATATTTGCAGGGAGCTGCTTAAAGAACAAATGTTCCGGGGCCGGCCCGGTGGCGCACTGCTACAGTGCGCCGCTTGGGAGCATGGTGGCGCTCCCGCCGAGGGTTCGGATCCCACATACAGACCGGTTCCCGCTCACTGGCTGAGCGAGGTGTGGGAGCAGCACCGAGGGTTGCGATCCCGTTGCCGGTCCCGGTCCAGTACGGGGGCGACACTGAGGGTTGTGATCCGTTGCCGGACACGAAAAAAGACAAAAAGGAAAAAAAAAAAAAGAACAAATGTTCCATCCATTCTTCTAAGTGACCTAAATTATCTCAAACAACCACATGGTTTTAGCAACACCCAGAGTGGTGCCTGTGATGCACCACGCTCTGGTGTCCGCTTCCAAAGCAAACTGCACAACAGCACCTAAGTGGGGAGGGGGACATCCTAGGAAATGGGATGCACTATTTACTGTAAAGTTTTGTTTGAGATTCACTGCATTACACACATTTATCTTTGAAAGGACACCTGGAAGAAACATCTCTCAAAAGTCTGTGGCAGGAATAGTTGTACTTCTCTCGAGCAAGAATTAGTTTATTTTTAGCATCTGAACAGTATGGATCATTTAACTGATGACGTGACTCTCTGTACAGCAGTGGGTAGGAGGGTCAGGGCTAAGCTAACAGGGTCTCAAAGCAGCCTTCAGGGTGCTGCCTTTATGCTCCACTGCATTTCATTTTCCCACAGAAGCCATTTATCACTTCACTGTTTTTACCCTACAGTGTCTTTTTCAAAGCTGCTTTTAGAACAAGACAAGGCACAGATGACTGCATGGATGGTTAAGCAGATGGAGGAAATGTGTAAAGTCAGGAGGTTTATAACGTTAAAGAAGTAGTTTCTTCACATCTGTAGTAGATATTCATCCAGAAGACCCTCATCTCCCAGGTACCCTAGAAATGTGTGGGTAAAAATTCAGAACAAACACAAAAGTGCAAAATATAAACAAGTAAACATTTAGGTTTAATAATTACCTACATTGTTAATTAGAAGAGTTTACTAATTTTAGGTCTGTAAAAAAAAGTTAACTATGCTGCTAAGCTTATGAGAGAAAAAACTATTTCTATACTATATATTATATGCCAACTAATTTTATTAACCCAGAGTTATTCAGAATTTATAATCAAAGTAAATAAAAATAAAATTAGAGATACAACTCACTTTAAACTATGACAGAATATATCTGCACCATTAGAGACCTCTTGCACTCTTAAATATTATATTGAGTATTCACCAACTAGAAGACTGTAAACTCCTTAAAACAGAATACAATGTCTGATTATTTTTTCTTCCTTTCCATAGTGCTTGCCTCAGAAGAAACACACATGTTCTCAATTGCCTAAATTTGGTAACTGACAGAAAATTCACCAAAGAGTCAAAGAAAATTAAAAATTCTTTGGGTTGCATTTTAAAAAGAGGGGAAATCTCTAATTAAAAAATTAATATTCATGGGCCGAGCCCGTGGCGCACTTGGGAGAGTGTGGCGCTGGGAGAGCAGCAGCACTCCCGCCGTGGGTTCGGATCCTATATAGGGATGGCCAGTGCACTCACTGGCTGAGCACGGTGCGGCCGGTCTCAAAAAGGACAAAAAACAAAAAAAATTAAGATTCATAACAGGAAGATTAAGTGAATTTAAGACAGCTTTAAATCAATTCTGAAAATAGTGAGGCGGTCATAACACAGCAGAGAATAACATTAGGCAACGAAAGCAGACCCTCAGCACACCAAGCACCAAGTGTACACTTACTGTGTTCTTCCAAGAGGGACACCTCCCCAAGCCAGAAACTGCTTGTTGGACAAAATTGATGGAATATCTGAGCAGCAAGATCCAGGTGGCAGAGGTTTACTTCCTGGAGAAACTATTACTTCGCCTTTTAATACTACTTCATACTGAGGTCCAAATGGCTGGACAAATATTTTCAAGATCCTAACAAAGGAAGAAAACCTAAGTTGAATGTCCCGTATTCATTCTTTTGACAACTATTTTCTACAAGCTTCCTTTGTCCAAGAGACTGAGCTTGGTGCTGAGGATACAATGACATTCCCATCCTTAGAGCTTATGTTCCAGAGAAGACTACAGACAAGGAAAGAGACGATCATAACAACACCTACATGAGACGTCATGGTGCTACAGGAATACTATTTATGAGCAATTTGGGAAGAGTAAAGGAAAGCTTCCCAGAAGGAGTCAACCCAGGGAAGTTGAGGGCAAGAGTTCCAGGCACAAGTGCAGGCCAGACTCTTCCCTTCTTCTGTAGGGTCATAATAGCAGACTGAGCCCATGGAAGCATTCTGTAACCCAAGCTGGTGGACAAGCCCTGCGTGTTTCAGAGGACAGTGTGCATTAAGCTGGGTTTATGCAAACTTGAGAGCCAGAAACTCACAGGCCTGGAGAAGGGGTGGAGGAAAGTATCTTGAATTAACTGACAAGGACAACTAATGGTTTCATGGGAGAAAAATAAAAAGCTAATGAGAAACATCAAAAATGATGTTTTATTCTTTACTTTTGTCAGAATATATTTGAAAATAGTGATTTCATCATTTCTATCCAGTTGGTTTAAAAGGAGATTTTTAGTAACAAGAAGAAGAAACTCTGAGGCTAAATGAAAGTGGTTAATTATGCAGAGCTATATTATTTACAAGGTATAGTAAAATATGTAGTTTACCATTCGGGCTGTGATCTAAGTGAGTGGCTGTTTTGAGAGATGAGTAAAAACTAGTCATTACAAATATCTTAATATTACCTTTCCTCACAGACTTTTAGTACCTTTCCTCACAGACTTTGAGATCCTTTGGAATAAATGAAACTATAACTTCACGTTCTTCTCCAGGTTTAAGGAATAGAGTCTCTGGATCCACTGAAAAGTGACTTCCTTGTTCTGGGACCTAAACAGTGATACAGTCGTAACTAAAGGCTGACTTATACAGATGTGGCTCTCTCCCAGGCACTCCTTTTAACTATGTGCCTTTGTCATTTACTATGATGGGTTATTTGTCCCTCCTTGTCCATCACTGTCCCAACTTGTCTTATCTCCTGGAAAGGATATTTCTTCCTCCTCCTTCCTCCGTACCAATCCCTATCTTCCTCCTCCGTCCTCCGTACCAATCCCTATCTCCCACCCCCATCTCCACTTCCCGGTTACTAACACCCTCTCCCTCACCTGTGAGTCTAGAAATAATGCCTTATGCATGTGGCTCACTCTTCCCCAACTCCACCTAGCCACAGGATGATATGCAAAGCTTTCAGGAACCAATCTACAATGTCATTCCTATATTTAAAACTTTAGGCTTCAGAGTTAAAAATTTCACACTACTGTTAACACCTAGTTTTAAATCCTCACGGCACTGACAGGGCAGGCAGCACCGCAACCCCCAGCAGGTGAGGAAAGACTAGTTTACAGCATTTGGACAGGAGCTCCTACCTTGATGTCTAAATAAACTGCAATATTCCCAGCATTTTTCAAAGGTAAGTGTTGCTTTGTTAAGGAATCCACACTGGCCAACAAATGCATAGTCTAGAGGATGGGGCAAAACAGGAATGTTTAAAAAACTGTCACAATTAAAGTGAAATCAACCTGAACATGAAAGAAAACAGGCAAAGAGGAGCAGTGACGGTACCTGTAAGTCCCTCGGAGCATGTATCCTAGCTACTCCTGCTCTTGCCCGGAGACCAACGCTTCTAAGAACTGGTGTAGGGTTTGGGCTGTCAACTTCTATATCAACTCTTGCCAAGAATTCTTCTGCTGAGTCTAGAATCTCTACAAAAGTTCATTCCTTTAGTTCAGAGACCAGATATTTAATTCTAAATATCATCAGTAGTCCAACACAATGCTTGTAGGGGTTGTAACGAAATTTAGGCAAGAAGATTTTTAAAAGAATTAAAAGAGGAATAGAAATGAGTGGAGAAAAAGAAAGAAAACATCCAACTGGTAGATGTGATAAGATCAATTAAAAGAAAATATCCCAAAAGGTTTTTAGCAGTACTTGCTTGGGTTACCCACTTTCATGGATTTGACCCAAAACAGTATGACATTAGTCCCATTTTCAAAACATAAAATACAGGAAAAATTACTCAACGTACTCACATTTAGTGACAGAGAAAGTAAGCTTCAAATTTGCAGTTTATTTAGCTATAGAGTGAAGCAATTCCCACAAAATTTAAATATGATACCTGAAAAACTGGTTTGTTTCTTTGGACTATGGAAAAGAACCCAAATTATCAGAAATTCTGGATCCTATAAAATAAGAAAGAAAAATTTTTTTTAAATGTGTACTGATATTAAGATTGAAATCTTAAGGAAAGAAAAGCATTTTGGAAACTTAACTTCCCCTTTAATTCTAAGCCAACTCTTCAACCCACCCACCCTACCTGTCCATCGTAACTGGCAGGCATCAGGTGACTGACCACAGAAGTGGCTGCCAGCTGAGTGACTACATCAGCACAAGGAGCAGCTTTCACAGAAGCACAGATGGGTTCCTTGGAAAACATGAAGCAGCGCCAGGCTATCGCATCCTGTTCAGAAACAGAAGAATCAGATTCAGTACAGCTAACAGTGTTATGTTAAACTTGATAAATTTGATGGAATCCTTAACCAAAAAAATGTACTTTCACAAGAAAAATGAACTGAGAATGATATTAGCAGTATCCATAATTCCAAACCAACGTACTCTGTAAACAGCTTCTTACCGTATGCTAGTACTTACAGCATTAATAATCAGTCTGATTGGCACGGTGGCATGTGTCCTATTTATCAGTTTTAATGGGAGAGCTTTCCAGCCTCCGTAAGTCAAGTCACCAAAATCAAGAACATCTTTCTTGTCTGTTTTTACCTAATTACAAAAAAAGGGACTAATTTATGAAAAGCAATATTATTAATAAATATTGCAGCTTATGTTCTATCACTGCCTTTTCTAGCCACAAATTAAGAGTCAGCATTAAAGGTAAAGTTACCTATTTCTCCCAGGCTATTTTACAATTGCTTATTTTCTACAAAAATAAATGTTAAATTCTTCTTTTGAAGTAGTCTATGTACCCAAATATACTATAGAAGAAAGCAGTATCTTAGCTGATGCTACTTTGAAGAGACTATTAGATCTTAAGAGAAATTGACAATTTTATAAAGTACATAAATCTCCCTTCACTATTAGAATATTGACTTCTCAATTCCCTTTAAACATACCATGACTGGTTAGGTCAGTTGATTAGAACGTAGCCTTATAACACCAAGATCATGGGTTCAGATTCCTGTACTGGGCAGCCACCAAAAAAGACAGAAAAACATTGCCTAACAATCTTGAGGTAAATGATAGAAATCATTCATGTACAACAAAAATATCATGAATACTTTGGCATTTTCAGATTTAATACAAACATCTGAAATAATGAAAGTGTTCAAAAACATCAAAATAGACATATCAAAAGTTTAAAACAAGTGCCTACTACCAGAACAGGCTGACTTCTATAAATTTGGGAGACCAAGGTACACAGAACCCTCCTACCAACACATGTAGAAATGCCGGACGATATTTAACACACACACAATATTTTTTTTCCCCTTAGCCAAACATAAAATGAAGTGAAATCAAAGACAGATTGGCAAGCAGGAGGTGACCTTCGTGGTGGCCCATGAAGGTCTGGGGTTCAGATTCACCCCCAGGTGGTTGAGCTTTAACGCCCTACTGAGAATGGAAGACATGACCTCAAGCCTGTGGGCAGAGCAAGGCTGGAATGGAATTTGAACTCCATGCATAAAGCCGAGAAATTCAGAGTGCCCTTTCTGGAAATGAAAAGAGAACTGGAAGAACTCTGTTCACATGTATGGGGGACAACAGAGAACCTGTCCAAGGTGGACGGGTATGGAAAGATCACTTGCAAGAATGTGAAAGGCTGGGCCTAGGCCACACCAGCACATGGGCCCCATGCGGAGAATGATGAAGCCTTCAGTGACTCCAGCATTTCTACAACTTGCCCTCTAGGGACACTTCCAAATACCAGGCCAGAGGTGATCCCTACTGCAAAAAGCAGCCTCAGTAAATGTGAGCTCACATTAAAAAATTTTAAATATTATTTTAAAAACTGGAACATAATCAGGAATATCCAGCAAAAGTAACTAGCAGAGGTATTAATACTCCAAGAATAGAAATAATCTGAAGTGAACTACAAAATAAGTTCATTTTAAATACAAATAAGAGAATGATAGAGGGAAAAGCAGAAGATGTATGACTCAACAGTGAGCAAAAACGTGTAACAACTTAGTCAATCTGTTACAGAAATTTAATACTGGGATTTTAAAAACCATTTGGAACTAAAATATTAGTCAAAGATAATAAAGATGAAAAAAAGATCATTAAAATGGTCAAAGCTTAATGTGATGTTTGGGAACAGAACAGAGGTCCTGATTAGTTTTTGCCTCGGGTAACCAATTTGCAAAAATGGGAATAAAAGTGTATAATTTCAAAACTAATGCAAAAGAAGGAAAAAAGAAAATTTAATCCATCCAAAAGGAGTCACAAAAGGGAAGGGGGGGGGCATGGAAAAATTTTGGCTGAATTTTTCAGGGACATTATAATAAAACTGATGTTGAAAACTCAAAAATAAAGAGATGGAAATAGATATAACAAGAAATTAGTAATGAAAAGAAAGATGACATAGCAATATTGACACCAGACAAAATAGACTTTAAGACAAAAGGAACCTTTTCACTTAGAATAAAACAATCCTGAGCCTAAACACACGTACCAACATAGCTGCAGAATACCTAAGAAGAAATTGACAAAATTTATAATTCTCCTTATAGGAGAAATTTCAAATTTACAACCACCTTTCTCAGAAGCTGAAAGACTAAGCAAACAAAAATATTAGTAATGATCAAGAAAATTTGAACTACAGAGTAACAAACCAGAGCTAAAAGGGCACCCAAGACAAGGAGACATCCTTTTTAAGTAATTAAGAAACATCAATATATACTAAAAACATACTAGACTACAAATTCAATCTATCTTCATCCCATATTCTGACTGCAAAGAGGAAAGTAGGAAAAATAAAGGCCGCCAAAATATTTGGAAATTATAAACACATTTAAAAATCTTTCTGGCCAACTTTAACATGGAAACTTTTAGCAATGTGGAAGAAATAGCTAACTGACTACATTCATTGGTTTTGGTACATATGCAAACAATATTCTAAAAACCATGGAAATTTAGAAACACAGCTTTTTGCACTTTTGATTTGAATTAATCGAGCCCCTACTACGTGCCAAGCACTGTTCTGGACATGAACAAAAGAGATGAAGTTGCCACCAAGTGGTCTGCACACCTGGGAGGGAGGGAGCTCAGACAATAACAATAATCAGTGAATATTTGATATGTCAAGTGGTAAAAAGCACTAAACAAAGTATTGTAGGATACAGGGAAGTGGGAGGGTGGAGATGAGGGACAGGCAGGGGCTGCCATTCCATAACTAGTATCAGTGACATCTGAGCAGAGACCCAGAGAAAGTGAAAGTGAAGCACACAGTTATCTATGGGAGAAGGATTCCAGTCAGAAAACAATGGCATTCAACTTGGACAGGGATCGTCAATCCTCGTGGCTTCTTCATCACCAGAAATACTTTCTGAGCTGTCTCACAGGTGTCCAAAAAGTTCAATCTTCACATGCATCCAAACTGACCCCACAACACTTTTTAATGTGATGCTGTCACTAAAAGTTATTCTAAGCTGAAACACTCATTCATATAACATAGGGCAGTTGTTTTTATTTATTCTGTACATATATGTTCAAGATTTCCCCCACCTAACCATTTACCATAGTTGCTGAAAATGATATATTTAAAACACTAATATATAATATGTAATATTTATATACCACCAGGGATAATCACTAAATGTGGTTAAATTTCTTAGTCTCTTTTTGTTGTTGTTTTTGTTTGTTACTTTTTAATCTTTTTTTTAATTTTGTTAATCTCCTTTTATTAAAACCAATTATGTCAACTGACTTTTCANCATAGTTGCTGAAAATGATATATTTAAAACACTAATATATAATATGTAATATTTATATACCACCAGGAATAATCACTAAATGTGGTTAAATTTCTTAGTCTCTTTTTGTTGTTGTTTTTGTTTGTTACTTTTTAATCTTTTTTTTAATTTTGTTAATCTCCTTTTATTAAAACCAATTATGTCAACTGACTTTTCAGCACATCCTAAACCAACACCCACTCAAGTAATTACAGGCTAATGCATCATTCCCAAGTAATGAATTTGTAAGAAAACAGTATTAAGCCTCCCTCTTTTCCAAGGGATATGTTTTTAGAGGAGAAAAAGCAAACCTTGTCTTATATTTGAGACACAGTGTCTTACCTGACTATGTTATATTTAAAATTTCAGCCCAACAAAAAAACAATTCAGTTGAAAAGAGCCAAGCAATGGGGGCTGGCCAGTTAGTTCAGTTGGTAAGAGCATGGGGCTGATAACACCAAGGTACAAGGTTCGACCCCTGTACCAGCCAGCCACGTTTTGTTTTGAAAACAAAACAAAAAACAAAATAAAGCCAAGGAATGGAAGAAAATAATCAAAAAGAGTAATAATTGGAAAAGAATTATGATCTACAATATAAAAAACATGTACAAAAATCGATATAGAAAGAAAAATGGGGAAGAAACATATGAACAGCAAGTTCAGAGAGGAGGAAACCCAAAAGGCTAATAAAAATATAAAAAGATGCTCAACATCACTAGTAATCCAAACATGTAAATTAAAACATACGTTATATATCCAAGAAATAAGCATACAATTAAAAATCTAACAATAGCCACACAGAAGCAGACTAGAGAGCACACTCAGGGTCCTAGGCAAAAAGCTGTGGGCTGCAGCCCCCTCCACCCAGAAGCAGGCAAGAGAACACACTGAAAACACCACTTCCACATGGGTGGCTCACCAAAGCCACCGCCACAGTCATGGCTGCCAAAAAAGAGGCTCAACGCTACAGCCACAGTCCCTGTGCAGGTGGCTGCTGGACTCTTGACTGCATTGACACGAGAGTCACCAGAAGCAGAAAATGAGGACATCTCTCTCCTCAAAGCCCACTCCAGAGTAACAGAAGCAACTGCTCTACCAGATGATCAGACATCAATGCAGAAATACTACAAATACAAATAAACAAGAAAATATGACATCATCAAAAGAATATAATAATTCTCAAATTCTAGACCCTATAAAGCAGGAGACTCTTGAAATGACTGAAAAGGAATTCTGAGCGAAAATCTTAAAGGAAACTCACTGAGATATGAGAAGACTCAGACAACATAATTAAGTGAGGGAGAAAAAAATCCAGGAGATGAAGGAGGAAATTTACAAAGAGACTGATACCTTATAAAAGAATGTAGCAGAACTAATGGAACTAAAAGATTCACTCAATACAATAAAG
>NW_007737837.1:0-3705 GCF_000696425.1 Galeopterus variegatus | reverse complement strand
CCCTACAAGAAATACTGAAGGAAGTCCTGCATCTGGACTGAATCCAAAAAACAATAATCACTACACAAATACACAAGAAAGAACAAAACCTTCTGGTAGAACAAAAATGTAAACAAGAAAGAGAAAGAAACTAAATCTTACCACCACAAAAAACCATAGTGACAATGTAATAATGCCCCTGCTTTATTTCTGATTTTAGTAATTTCTTTAATCTTTTTTCTTGGTCAGTCTAGATAAAAGTGTGCAAATTTTGTTATCTTTTTAAAGAATCAACTTTTGGTTTTATTGATTTTCTCTGTTGCTTTTTAATTCACTATTTGATATATTTCTGTTGTAATCTTTGTTATTTCCTATTTATATTTGCTTTTGGTTTAGTTTTCTCTACTTTTTCTATTTTCTTAAGGTAGAAGTTTACAATACTGATTTGAGATTTTTTGTGCTTTTAATATAGGAGTTTACAAGTATAAATTTTCTTCTAAGCACTGCATGAGCCCTGCATCCTATAAATTTTGGTATGTTGCGCTTTGATCTTTATCTCAAAGCACTCTCTAATTTCCCTGTGATGACTCTTTTTACCTATCGTTAATTTAGGAGAGTGTTGTTTAATTTCCACACATTTGTGAATTTTCTAAATTATCTCCTGTTATTGTGGTCAGAGAACATATTTTCTGTGATCTTATTAGTCTTAAAATTTAAAAAAAAGGAAAAATTTAAACAACAAAAAAAGTTCATGGAAAGATTTCCATTATTTTCAGTTCTATTTTTCCACAACCTTTTTGAAGTGCTATTGTGTTTTATATTGTTTTATTGATTTTTCTATGCAATTATGTTGCTAAACAGATATTTAATTTCTGTTCTTGATTTCTTTTTATTAAGTGGACTTGTTGATTTGCTTAGAAATTAATTCACCTTTGAAGTTTATTCAATCTTTCTGTGTTGAAATTAATTAAAATTTGCATGTTTTTGAAAGAGTTTAGAGAGCTATTTCAAATAACTGTAGAGATTATGAAATGACATATGTAAAGTTTAAAAAGTTTTACATCTCCGGTTTTTGTGAAAATTTGAAGCCCTACAGAGTAGTTTGTTATTCATCTGCTATTCAGTTTATGTATTTGTTATTTGAACAAATAAATGTGCATTTCCTTGTAAAAAATAATTAATTTTTAAAAACTAACAATAATAATTGTTAGCAATAATAGGAACTGTCACACATTTGTTCTGGGAACATAAATTAGAGAGCAATTTGGCAATATCTAGCCAAAATAAAGGTACGTGTACTGTTAAAAATTATGTTTGCTGTCAATACCTGGGAGATCCTTCATCAAGAAAGTAATGTAACAATTTTTATGGGTGGGCCCTCTGTATAAAATTCCTGAACTATGTCTCATAAGGAATGCTGTTCCCTAGTCAAATCCTGCTGTTCCCTCATGGCCCAATTCTTCCTCTAAGTTCCAGCCTCCAAGAAGGCAACTTTAACTGGCCTGGTTAACAATGAACTGTCCCTTATACCAGTGGTTCCCAAATACATCAGTATTTTTTTTAAGTTCCTCAGGTGATTCCAATAAGCAGGCCAGATTGGGAATCACTGTCTTACACTATTAAATATCACTTATGTGAGTGACTCATGACTTGGAAGCTTCAAATATTGCAGAGTTGTAATTTTAAGCTGCTTGGGCCGACCCCGTGGCTCACTCGTGAGAGTGCGGCGCTAGGAGTGCAGCGGCACTCCCGCCGCGGGTTTGGATCCTATATAGGGATGGCTGGTGCGCTCACTGGCTGAGCGCAGTGTGGACGACACCAAGCCAAGGGTTGCAATCCCCTTACCAGTCACAAAAAAAGAAAAAAAAAAAAAAGTAAGCTGCTTCAGGGTAGATTCAAAAGCCTAGTATAATGAAATGTATTGAAATGGAAAAAAACCTATGACATTGGTTCTCAGTGGTTTTCAACTGGGTATGATTTGATAATGTCTAAAGTCATTTTCAGTTGTCACAAGTGGAGGAAGAAGTGGTACTACTGACATAGGAAGAAGTGGTACTACTGACATCTGGTAGGAAGAGGCCAGAGATGCTGCTAAACATCCTACACTGCACAAGACAGCCCCCCCACCAAGAATTTTCTAGCCCAAAATGTCAATAGTGTCAAACGTGAAAAACCCTGCCCTAAAGAATGGAAAGCATAGCAGAGTTGATTGAAAATTACATAAAATGTCACTTAAGCAAAAAGAAAAGGATCATTAAGAGTTTATAATTTGAAAACATCTGCAAACTCTACTTCCTCCTCCATCCCTTACACAATAAAGTTGTTGTTGAGTGAAGTGACTAAGCATTCCCCTGGGGAATGTGCAGTGTGGGGAAAAAACAGCCATCCTTCCTCACACCCCACCTCTAAACTGAATCACAGGTACAGCTGTGTTGAATGAAGCAGCACTTTAACTTCCAAAGAAGCTCAGTAACACCTGTTAAGTGTGTTTAAATAAACACATTAGGTTCAATTCACCTATTAGGAATGAACTAATTTAATTATCATGATAAACTGTTCTACTTTTCCTCTGTTTTGTATTTTCCCCCATCTCTCCCTCCAACATTTCTTGATCTTGTTTAATATGTTAGTTCTGGGCCGACCCCGTGGCGCATTCGGGAGAGTGCGGCGCTGGGAGCGCAGCAGCGCTCCTCCCACAGGTTCAGATCCTATATAGGGATGGCCGGTGCGCTCACTGGCTGAGCGCGGTGCAGCCGGTCACAAAAATGACAAAAAAAACAAAAAATGTTAGTTCTGATTTCACTATCAGTTAAAAGGAGAAACTTCCTGTAAACCAGTGGTTGTGCACTAAGGCTGCAATCTGTAATCATCAGGGAAGATTTAAAATTACTGAGACATACCCATGTCCCCCTTTCTGATTTAGTTGGTGTGGGTGGGACTCAGGTACCAGGGTGCACTTAAAAGCCCCCAGGTATCCTGATCTGACCATCACACATTGTATACAACTACTGAAAGTCAACTTTGTACACCACATATATGTATAATAAATTATCTTAAGAAAAAAGCCCTCAGAATTATTACTATGTGCAGCCATGGTTGAGAGCCATTGTACTAAATGGGAATTTAATCCAATGAGCATTTATTATCCCAACTAGATTAGACCTAAGTCTTTTGCTTCCAAAAATGAGTAACTGTAGTAGAGAAATATTTCTAACTAGCAAGTAATCTCCAGGTGTAGAAAAGGAAGAAAAGCATAAACCGCTGGTTCTTTCCTAAATGTATATCTGTAGTGGACTGAATTATGTCCCCCCAAAACTCATTTAAGCTTGAAATGTGTCCCCCAAGTTTTATGTATTAGAAACTTAGTCACCCCTGGGACAGTTAAGAGGGTGTGAAATCCTATTATGGTAATTGAAAGGTGGAGCCTTGAAGTGGTGATTGGATTGTAGGACCGTGCCATAGTGAATGGATTAAAAATGGTGATCAGAGGCATGGTTCTGAGAGTTTTAAAAGGAGAGGAGAGTCTGTCTCTGCTCTCTCTGCTTCCACAATCATTAATTGTAAGACCCTCTGGGTCACTGTCACCACCACCACATGGACTTTGGACTTCCCAGCCTAAGAAACTGTAAGCAATAAATTTTATTTTTTTGAAAATCACCCAGTTTCCAACAAATTTGAAAATCTAGAGGAAATGGATAAATTTTTGGACATACACAAGCTCCCAAA
>NW_007737836.1:49139-49830 GCF_000696425.1 Galeopterus variegatus | reverse complement strand
CACCGTCCATGTCTGAGCAGAAGAACCGTGGCTTTGTAAAGTTAGATTCAAGCTGAGAGCACAGAATGCCCACCATAAATACATTCGGTGGATCACAGAGTGGATCATAAGATACAACTCCAAACATGCTGTGGGTTCAATACATGTTTTCTCCACAGGGAACAGATGAGAACGCTAGACTAGGGGCATGTGGTCAGGGAGGATGGCAGCCCTCCATAGGTATTCTTGGCACAAAAATCCAAAACCATAATAGACACAAGAAGCACATGTTAATAAGGACCACTTTTAGCTTGGGGCTATCAGGTTGGTCAAAAATGAGGATGAAGATGGAAACTATAAATTAAAAAAAAAANCAACTTAAAACTTACATTAAGGACAGTCTTCAAGGAAGAAAGTATTTCTTTTTTTTTTTTTCTTTTTGTCTATTTTTGTGACCAGCAATGGGATCGCAACCGTCGGTGTCGCACCCGCACCGCGCTCAACCAGTGAGCAGACCGGTCTCCACATGGGATCCGAACCCTGGGCGGGAGCGCCACCGCACTCCCAAGTGCCGCACTCTACCGAGTACGCCACCGGGCCGGCCTGGAAGAAAGTATTTCTAAAAGAGTAGCTTCGCAAATACAATAAAAACATATGGGAAACACAGTGCTGTGTGCTTTATGCATTTGTTTTCAAGTTCTTGCAACCATCT
>NW_007737836.1:45209-45822 GCF_000696425.1 Galeopterus variegatus | reverse complement strand
TAATATCATTTCTCCCGTCCTCCAGAGGAGGACACCAAGACCCAGGAAGGTCGTGGCTATGCAAGACCCGGGAAGTGGCCGATCAGTAACCTGAATCCAAGACTTTATTTCCGTCACGTCTCGTGCTCTAGTTAGCACGTTGCCTTCCTTTTGATCTCACCTACCCCCTTCCTCAAAGCAAGCTATGGAGAAATTATGATAGAATAGACTTCACAGAGGGAAAAACAAATAGTACTAGGTTTAAAAATATTATTTTGAAATGTTTTTTAAAGGCCTCTAGTCCTGTTAGCTAGGAAAGCTATATTAAGAAAGACACACACACAGAGACAAACACACACAAGTTTAGTGGTTTGAATTCAGCTGAGGCTGGGAAAAATGCCATCAAAGGCTTTTACTTAGGTGGCCAAGCAGCCTACATTTTTCTAGCAACTTCGAGAGCTGGCAAATGTCCACATCTAACAAACCATCTTGGGCCCCCAAAAATCTACTGCTCACCCATCTCAGCCCAGAGGACTGTGGCGAGGCCCAGACAGGGTTGGCCGAGATCAGAGTGAAAGAAACTGCAGAGCAGGCACTGCTGTCGTGACACCAGTGGGGACGTGTGCTGGGCACC
>NW_007737836.1:42555-43461 GCF_000696425.1 Galeopterus variegatus | reverse complement strand
AAAACAGCATTTTCATGTTGGCGATTGCAAGATTGATTGTTCAATATTAATCATAATATTAATAAAACTATAAGATACTATGAGAAAATACACTCAAATGCAGTTGTGGGATTATCTAGCTCAGGGTTTCTCAAACCTGAACATGCACACAACCCTTGGGAGTCTGGTAGAAAATGCAGATTCTGAACCAGGAGGTCTGGAGTGGGGGGCATTATTAACAAATGCCCAGGTGACAGTGACACCGCTACCAGCAAGGCATAGGTGCATTTTTATCTTCTTTATACGTTTTGGTATTTTACAATCTTCTACAATGACCATGTTACTACTTCGGTAATCATGAAAATATTTTCCTTTTGAAGATAAGGTATTTGTAGATTAAGTCTGGCCTCTTCTGACCAGGGTCTGGAGCACTGGGGGATGAGACTCACTAACAGGAAGGGCAATTCAGAGCTTTGATTCTCAGCCTAGCGTGGGGGTCACCAGGGAATCCCCAGGAAGCTTTACAAAGCATTTGNCTTCAGGATAAGCAACAGTGGGAACACTGCGCACTCGCCCGGAGCAGGCCACACACGGAGACTGCAGGGAACACACACGCACGCACACACACAAACGCGCAAACAAAGAGATCTCCATTCAGTCCATCTTTCAACATGAAGCAAACGCATGGCAAACATTGCAAAATCTCAGCTTTGCTGGTGGCGGCCATGGGGTCTTTAGATGGGTATTAAGGCACTTGGTAGACATTAACCCTGTGTGTGCCGCCTGCCGTTTTATTCTCCAGAGGGGAGAAACGGGGCTTTAAGAAAGTCTCGAAAGCAAACAGTGGTGGTGGATGGAGGGTGCAGTTGAGTCAGAGAGGCAGAACACCACCCTGAACGTGCGAGTAATGCTAAAATAAAGTTAAAA
>NW_007737836.1:39898-40590 GCF_000696425.1 Galeopterus variegatus | reverse complement strand
GATTCAGCCTCCCTTCCTGTTGGCTCTTCTACTGGGCAGGCCCAGGACTGGAAAACATGCTGGGAGGTTCGGGCTTATTCTCCATCCTCTCAGAAACCCCAGAGAAAGAAGTGAGTCTCTGTCACAACAATCCAAACACGAATCCCTGAACTGAGTCTTATTAGCTGGACTTGGATCACATACAGGAATCTGGACCAATCACCATGATATGGGGAGCCACTTGTCCAGTCCTGGCTTAGGTGCCCACCGCTGAACCAACCACTGAAGCCACAGAGAGTCCATCCTCTGATTGGCCAGGCCTGGGTCAGGTGTCCAACCTGAACCAATCACTGAGGCTACAGAGTCAACGTATGAATTTTGTGGGACATAAACATTCAGTCTATAGCAGGCTGCTCTGAGATGGATGGGCCAGGCCTCCAGACATTTCAAGGACTGAGGGAGAATTATTGGTATGGAGGTCAATTCTTGGGAAGCTCTGTGTTAGGGCATAATACTGGTGCTTAAGGCCCAATATGGCCATTTAATAAAAAAGTTTTAATGCAGCACAGTTCAAAGTTAATTGTGACTTGTATCCTAATACCTTCCCCTCCTTACCATGCCCTATCTTGCCTCCAAAAAGGCAATCATTTATTCAGCAATTATTTATCGGGCAAATGCTATGTGGCAGACACTCTTTTAGGTTTTTGGAATAT
>NW_007737836.1:37497-37930 GCF_000696425.1 Galeopterus variegatus | reverse complement strand
CATTGTGCGGGCCATCTTCAAAGTCAGCCTACCACAAGGACCCTGGATGCTGTGCTCAGGGTTGCACTGGGCCGCATTTCCTTGGTCCCTTGCAATATGTTTTCTACTAAGGGAAACATGTCCTGTCCCCAACACTGCCCCGCACAGTTCCTTTAGTTCTTTCATTCCCTCCCTGACCTCTGCTCTTCCGGGTTTCTCTTCTCTTAGTGACATTCTCCTGAGCAGGTGCCTGTCCCCCACCCTCTGGTGGAAGTTGACTACATCTCAGCCGAGAACACATGTTCCAACAACTGCCACTTACCCCGCTGGTTGTAATTCCTTTTCAAATCTCCCAGCTCCCGCCAGACTCAACATCCACCAAGCTCTCTGAGACATTTGGGGAGGGGAGTTTGGAACCACAGGGAGTTTGGAACAGGAAACACTTATCAAACTG
>NW_007737836.1:34834-35387 GCF_000696425.1 Galeopterus variegatus | reverse complement strand
CATTATTAACTAAAGAAAAATGGGTGCCCTTTAAAGATTTTTCAGATTAGGAAACAAAATGAAGTCAGAAAGAGCCAAATCAGGACTGGAAGGTGGATACCTAATGATTTCCCATCAAAACTCTAACACAATTGCCCTTGTTTGATAAGAAGAGTAAGCGGGAGCCTTGTCCTGCTGGAGAAGGGCTCTCTGGTTCACCAGACAATGCTTTCCCAGGCAGGAGAGCATTTCCCGGGCTTTCCCGGCATTTTTCTGCCAACGCTTTGGCTACCTTTCTCAAGAGACTCTCGTCATAATAAGATGTCATCATTCTTTGGCCCTCCAGAAAGTCAACAAGCAAAATGCCTTGAGCGTCCCCAAACACTGTTGCCGTGGCCTTGGCTCTTGACCAGCCCCCCTTTCCTTGACGGGACCACTTCCGCCTCTTGGTGGCCATGGCTCTGACTGTGCTTTGTGTTCAGGATCACACTGGTAAAGGCACATGTCGTCTCTCGTTGCAATTCTTCAAGGAAACACTTCAGGGTCTTGAGCCCACTTGTTTAAAATTTCCATC
>NW_007737836.1:31878-32824 GCF_000696425.1 Galeopterus variegatus | reverse complement strand
ATGACCTCATTTTAACTTCATTATCTCTTCAAAGGCCCTGTTGCCAAATACAGCTGCATTCGGAGGCTCAGGGGTTAGGACTTCAGCATAGGAATGGGGTGGGGACTCAATTCAGCCCCAACAGTCATAAAAGAAAGATAAGCAAGAAAGATTAAAAGCCACCCATAATCTCAATTTCGGGGCTTCCAGTGGTTTCTGATTGTGCTTGGAGTCGACTCCAGCCTCCTGACTTCGTCTACAGCTCTGCAGCCGCCTTGATGTGCCGTCTGTCACTTGTCTGCTTCTGAATTGCTCCTTCCTGCCGCGCTGGCTGCCGCACGCAGGCCAGGCCTCGTCCTACTCGAGGTTTTCCCCTGCTGTTCCCACTGCCTTCTGAGCATGGACATAGACCAAGCACCGAAGAGCACAGAGGCCTCTGCAGCCCTGTCTGACGTTGCCCTCTCCCCCGGCATTCTCCACCTGGCACTATTGACATCTGGACTGGACATTTCTCTGTTGTGGCACNGTCAATTTAATACGAGGCAGATGATGGAGACAGCGGACATCGAGCGTCGGAGGCAGCCGGCGAGCACGAGCCGCAGCTCTTCTCTCTCATTGCCCGATGCTCTCCTCCACGTGTGTGTCGTGCTCACTCCTAAGCACTGCAGGGCGGGTGCCTGGCAGGCCGCACGGCACGACTCTGGCCACGCAGGCGCACCCTTCCTCAGCTCGCTTTTTGTTGTTGATTGCTCTCTCCATCATTATGTTCTTCTCTCCCATGAACTTCTTCTTTGATAGGAATCCTTCACCTGCCACCTACGTCTGGGTGACCTTTAAAGTCTATGACTAGCTTGAGAATCCAAGTCCCTGTTTGACTTGTCTGACCTCCCCTCCCCCAGTCCCCGTCCCTACCCAGGGCATCTCTCCTCCCATCTCTGTGCATGCCCAGGGGCACAGGGACCATCCA
>NW_007737836.1:29906-30429 GCF_000696425.1 Galeopterus variegatus | reverse complement strand
GCAATTGCTATGAAAAACAGCCTTGAGGACACTGTGATGTAAGCATGGAAAAGTCAGTCCATCGGTTAATCAAACTCACAAGGATACTCTGAAAAGAATCTTATAATAACAAAAACAGGGTGGGTCTATACACCTAAATCATGGGGATTACAGAGGAAATAAAGTTGATATTTCCCCTTTGTCTAAAATTATCCAGTGTACTGCCTCAATTTCCTCCCTTGTCATTGGCCTAGTTACTTGACCCAGATGTCTCCATTTCTAAAACAAAGAATCAACAATCTCACATGTTAATATTATGTGAACATAAAACATACCTTGCACTCAGTTTCCCCACTACATCACATACCTGGCAAAAACTAAAGTAAACTGCTCCTTAAGTATTTCCTTCTCCCAACAGGATTATTTCCTGTAGCTAATAATGCTGGCTTAGAATAATAAAGTAGGGACTCAACGATCAGCTTTCAGACTGAGCTTAACTCTGTCTGTAGAGGAGGAAAAAGCCCAGCTGGGTTTGGTGGTTGTT
>NW_007737836.1:26305-28226 GCF_000696425.1 Galeopterus variegatus | reverse complement strand
ACTGTCCACTCCGCCAAACCTAAGCATAAAAATACACAGGTTTCCCAGCGTCTTCGGCTCTTCATTCTTGAAGGCTCCCGTGTCACATAAAACTTATACTAAATCAATTTGTGTCCTTTTCTATTGTTGATCTGTCTTTTGTTATAGGTGCTTCAGCCATTAAGCTAGCAACGGGTGACGAAAGTAATCTTTCCTCCCCTGCAGTTCTGACGGGCTTTGCAATTACACTGTGAGAACTCTGCCCTGAGATGTCAGATTCTGGGTTGTCACATATATGTTTCCTTAAAATTTCCAATTTAAGAAAAAATGGAAATCTAAAACTTAAAGCATTTTCCATATTTTCTCTTTGACATATGTTTTCTTTAACTCCCTAATCATGGGTGTTTGGGCAGGCATGTTATCACACCAGTTGTGTATATTCAGTAACTGGGATTACTGTTTTAGAAAGAATATTGTTGGTTCTAAGGTGCACAGTTTAGAAGANAATAGGTTTTAGTGGTGATGAATCTTCACTTCTAGGGCGTGGGTACAAATTTAACAAACAGTTCAAAGTCCTTCAGAGCTGCACCTGATGGAGAAGGTGGGGTGCACACTGGGGAATACTCTTTGCTCCAGCAGGAAGCAGCTGTGCAGTGACAAGGCACCTGTTTCTTTTTTAATCTGTAAATTGACTCTGAACAGCATTTCTCAGAGGGAAGTTCAGCAATTGCTCTGGGCAACAGCGGCATCGTGGGAGGATATTGATGGGAATACTCTTTTGGAGATGGTTACTTAAAAAAAATGAAAATATCGTGTTTGTTATGTTTGAGTCACACTTTAAACAGTCCTAAAAATAATGTGGGGAGGCCTTGGTAGGTGGGTAAAAGCCTTATCTTAATGCAAAAGTTTACTCTTTCGTGTAAGTCCCTACGAAATCTAGAGCAGCACTTTCCAATAGAAGTGTCTGAGATGACGGAAATGTTCTGTAATTTTCCCTGTTGAAATACGGCAGGCACTAGCCATGTGTGGCTACTGAGCACTTGAAATGTGGCTAATACAACTGAGAAACTGAATTTTAAATTTACTTAATGTTCTGTAGTTGTGGGGTTGAGTAGTCTGTACGTGCATATGTACATCACTTAGTTCAAGTTGGTTGGTAGTGCTGTTCAAGTCCTCCATAGCCTTACTAATTTTTTCTCTAGTTGCTCGATCAATTGAAGATTTCCTACTATAATTGTTCAACTGTCTGTTTCTGCTTTCAAATCTGTCTGTTCTTCCTTCATGTACTTGGGGCTCTGTTGTTAAGTGCATGTACATTTACAACTGTTTTATCTTCCTGATATATTGACTCTTTTATCACTATGAAATGTTCCTCTTTTCTGTAATAATATTTCTTGTCATAGAGTCTATTTTGTCTGATATTAATATAGCTGCTCTAGCACAATATCATTATTCTCTGCATGATACATAATTTTCTGCCCTTTTACTTTCAACCTATTTGTAATTTTGAATCTAAGTGTGTCTCTTGTAGATAAATAATTTAATATTAATTAATATAAATGTAAATAGCCACATGTGGCTATTGGCTGCAGTACTGAACAGTGCAGCTTTAGAGATACTATTTGGACTAGGCATTAATTTCAAACAGACATAGGCTCTGTATCATATATTTTCCCTTTGTCAGATAAGGTTTTAAATTTCTTCATGCTTCCCATGAAGACAGTGATCATTGGTTAGCTTTAGCCACCTGTTCTGTAATGAAATGTTTGTTCTAATATTTTATCATCTTTCCATTTTCTTCTGCTAGCTTTCTAAAGTTTAAAAAAGTCAGTTTTCTTTACCTTCTTCTGTTTATTTGAAAAGATGACAAATTTTTATTTGACAAGCCATGAAAATTTCTATAAATATGCTTTCAAGATTTTTAAAAATGAAAATACCATGT
>NW_007737836.1:24382-24886 GCF_000696425.1 Galeopterus variegatus | reverse complement strand
AACATCACATAGATGGTAGAGACTAATACACACCTAGGCTACATGGTATAGCCTATTGCTCCCACATAAGTAATGTGTTGCAGTGCACTATGCTGGCTATGATATCACCAGGAAATAGGAATTTTTCAGCTTCATTTTGATCTTCTGGGACCACCATCAGATCTATGGTCCCTTAACGGAAATGTCATTATGTGGCCCATGACTGTACTTAAAATGTGTATTTTTGTTTGCAAGAGCAGGTAAGGTAAATAAAATAATTCAAGTTAAGTTTGAGAGTTTTTGAAAAATGCTGCATCATCATGCTTTTCTGGAGAAAAAGTTAATAAACATGTATCATTACTCAATCATAAAGCAAATTATATTCTATAAAATAATCACTCTGGGTTAAATATTAGAGACAAATTTTGAAGCCAATTTTAAATGCTATCTACTGGATTCTAGAAAGTCATCTGTACAGAAAATCATGCAGATTCAAACCTTAATTTACAAGGAATCACACGTTAC
>NW_007737836.1:21645-22765 GCF_000696425.1 Galeopterus variegatus | reverse complement strand
AACAGCCAATCCAGAGGAGCAGGGAGGTCCTGAGTTGAAGCATTTGCAAATTTCCATGATGTAAGTATCTCCAGCCACCATTTGACCTGTCTTGCAGAATACCTGAAAACTTTGCAGTTGATTCTCGTGAGCTGGTGCCGGCACACCAATGACTTTGACACCACAGTGGTGGAAGAACGCACACATCAGCAGCAGAAATGAACACAGTTGTGCTGCTATGCATTTCCTAATGACAAATTACTTTAAGTGGGTCTTATGATTATAAAAATAAAAATCGGGCTGGGAGCAAGTGTTATGTGGTGATGCTAGGTTGGGACGTGGTGGGACAGAGGACGAAATGAGACTACAAGGGACTCCCGGAACCCCCTGGAATCCCTGGAGTGATGGTGGCATAGAAGGACTTGGAGATAAATTGTCCCGTGAAAATTTAAGATCCACCAAGGTTCGTGGTCGGCTGATGGGGCAGGGGGTACTGTTACAGAGAGTTCTAGAGCAGGAAGGAGTCTTAAGGCTTATGTGCCAAACCCCCCATTTTACTGATGAAGAAATAAAGATGCAGAACGATGTCGTTCTCATAGCCAGCTTGACAACTTTAGTAGCGGAAAGAGACATAAGCAACGACTGCACCAGATAAGGGTTCCAGTGGCTGGTGCTCGGCCCTGGGGAAGGACACGTGGGCACCGAGGCCTGGCCGGGCACAGCCCCCTCCGTGGCCCCGACCCGGCCTCCCAGGCGTGGCTTCCTTACTCAGCAGCCATGAAATGGGAGCCCTGGCAGGGTTGTCACGAGGCTAAGACACAGGGGCCCAGGGCAGCTGCGTGGCAAGCACTCAACACCGAAAGGTTGGCCCCTGCTTTTGTCACTACACGGAGGGCAACAGGGACACAAGGAAGCCACCTCTACCCTCCCTCCCGATGTCTTCCTCAGTTCAGGGCCACCTCCCTCCACAGAGTGCTGGACCATTATGACTATAAATAACTCTTCTGCTTTAAGGGAAAAGAAAAGACGTTTTAAAAAAGGTTTCTGTATACTTGAGATATTTCATAACTTAAAATAACTTTAATAAATTCCGTTTCCTCTGATGAGAAGACTATTAGACGCCCAATGCTAACCCACAACC
>NW_007737836.1:19475-19846 GCF_000696425.1 Galeopterus variegatus | reverse complement strand
AAAAACTTTATCGCTGTAAAAATCGCCATAGCTCGGTGTCTGATTTCATGTTCCCCTGAAACTACATGGAGGTAGTTTGGCTGTGGCATGAGTTTAAGAGTAGAGGTGGTAAATGCTAATCTTAGATTCTAACTTCTAGTAATTGTGAGGCCTTGCACAATCTGTGTGGTTTTTCCTTCCCCAAATATGTAAAAAATATTTTGACACATATAAGGATTCATTTAGCCTGAGAGCTACCTGAGAGAGAGGCATATAAGCTTTACTTTTGGAAAAGTATTAAAGTTTTTTCAAACAATTCTGTTAACAAAAACTAGATATAGATTGTAATAAAAATAAAGAGTAAATTTATATTGTCTCCTTTGTCTTTCAGA
>NW_007737836.1:18822-19455 GCF_000696425.1 Galeopterus variegatus | reverse complement strand
TTTTAATTTAGTCAAAAATGGTTATTTTGATTAATCTGTATGATTTAAAAAAAAGGGGGGGCGATAATTTTTTTTTTGTTTTTGTTTTACTTTTTAAAATAATGGATTAAAAAATTTTTAGTATTTATTTGTATGATATTTGATAGCAGAAAGAAAGGTTAATATTGAACGTGTATCAAAAACCTGACCCCTGAGGCCCGTGCATTGTGTTAGAGAAGCGAAAGTTTCACATGGAAGAATTTCTGCATAAAGAAGTAGAGAGAGGGTGTGAGGAAGACTGGGGAAGTCATGGCCTGTAGCAGCAGCGGGACCTGAGTTCCAATCCCCATTCAGCCATTTACAAGCTCTGTGACGTTGCAAACATTTCGCAACTTCTCCCAACCTCAGTTTCTGGGCCTGAGAATTGGGCATAACAGTAACCATCGTCCTGCTCTTGCAGGCCTGTGGCCTCACAGTCTGATGACGATCGTTCCACAGCTGCTGCTCACTGTGACATGCACTCGGTCCTGGGACGTTACCGTTGCCTGGAAGTGCCAGCATCTAGTCGGTGCACAGAGAAGCCCCTTCCCACGTCCCGCTCTGCATGTCAACGACTTGGTGGGTATTTCTGTTTGGAAGTGTTGCCTCAAATTC
>NW_007737836.1:15991-17425 GCF_000696425.1 Galeopterus variegatus | reverse complement strand
AACGACTTGGTGGGTATTTCTGTTTGGAAGTGTTGCCTCAAATTCAAAGTGCACCAAAAGAAGCAGCTCTCATTCCTCAGGACCCTCCAGTTTTCATCCTGTAGGAGGTATTCCACTTTCCCAGGCCGGCAGGATTGGGTCTGGCCTCCAGTCTGGTCTGTGGATTCTCCTCAATGAGTCCAGCTGACTCTTTCTCCAGGGTCTCTACAACCCCTGTCTCCATTCCCGCTGCCTCTGAGCTGCTCAACCTCTGGCATCTGACCTTTTCACCAGACCCACCTGCCTAAAGCCACTGCTTTTTGGCCCTTCCTGGTTAGACATTACAAGGAAAAGGCTCACCTCTTCACCAAGGACTCAAGCCCTTCACAATCTGACGTACACCAGCCTCCCTAAGTTAACTTGCAGGGCTCCTTTCTCCTCCTTAGGGACAGATAAACTGACCGTCCCTTTGAAAGCCACCACAGACACCTCTGCTAGGCATCTGGCATGCCCCTCACCTGGACAGGACCACCCATGAAGGCCTCGATCTCTTTCTCAAAGCCTCTCCTGTCTCTCCAGGCCCTTGCCCCTTTGTTGACTAACCCCTGGCAGTGTTGATCCCTGTGGCTCTGCTGGCCTTTCTCACATGGCCTTGAATGGTTGATAATCTTGTCTGTGATAAGGTCTTATCTCTGATGCTGTCATGAATTCCCCAAGGGTGGTTTGTATGCCAAACTTCTGTAGTTTCCAGCAGTGCCTTGAGCCACAGGCATCCTTTGAGGTAGATAAGGACATGGGTGACAGAGAAGTTAAGATACTTGCTGAGGATCACACAGCCCAGTTAGAGTGCAGTGAACCTGGAACTGCCATCGCCTGGCACCCTTCCCACACCCTAACGCTGCCTTAAATTAGTGCTCCCAGTGTCTAGAAACTCTGCTCAGACCCAATTCCCAACTTTGGCTTCCCTGAGAAGATAAAGGCACTGCACTCAGGGCTGGACCGTGTGGCTTCCCTCTCCGCAGGAGAAGGAACAGGTGTCACTCTGTTACTCAGATACCCAGGGTCCTTCTTCCCTGTCCTCACACCAGCTTCACCTCCAAAATTTCCNGCCTTCCTAAAATGCTGCTTTTGCTGGGCGAGCCTCAGCACTCACAGTTCTGGGTTTGCAATTGCCTTGGGCAGTCAGTTGTCAATTTGAAAGCAGCATCCCCACCCTCACCTTCTTTTAGCAGGAAAAGTAAACAAACAAACAAAGTAATGAATGGAGCATATAAAAGCTCACTTTTTATTCAACTCATAGCCGAACACTCTGTCAATGCCTTTTAATCCAAAACTGAGATCTGAGATTCCAAAGTGCATGAAATATGATAGGGAGTTTTAGCTTTGGAATTTTCTGTTCACCCCCAAATGAAGTTAAGGAAAAAGACCTGATGCCCAGGAAGGCTGCAAATGTGC
>NW_007737836.1:15084-15831 GCF_000696425.1 Galeopterus variegatus | reverse complement strand
TCCCCCCACACACACACATGCAAACAGCCACTGGACACCCTGTAACCAGAAACACAGACTTTGAAGCAGTTGAGAGGTGTGCAGATGACATCAGCTACACACATAATTTGCCCCCAAATGTTTATCAGCTCCCGCCATGGCCACTTTCTTTTGTAGCTTATAAACGGTTATTAACTGGCTCCTTCACATCTGATAACCGGGCCCCAGAACAGGTGGCCAGAACAGTGGGTGATGGAGCCTCCCTGGGAGGTACTGCGTGTCTGCCTGTGGGTGGTCTTCCTGCCTGAGTCCAGTGCCCACATGAGAAGTCATTGTAGAAAGACTCCAATTTAGGAGATAACAGTCTGTGTTGTCTGTTTGTGTAAAGTACTGTCCAAGTTACAGCTGGCTTTGCTTTCCAGCCAGCAAACATTGCCAAGAGGGGTTGAAAGTTCAGCACAATCAGCCCCCCAAATGCAAACCCTTCCCCCTTCTGGTCTTGGGCAAGCAGGCCTCAGTGCTCATGTTCCACAAATTCTTTAGAAAGTTTGATTAGAACTGAAAATGTTGCTCTAGCTGAGGCTTTGCTCAGACCTCAGGCGGGGACGGAAGCCAGAGAGTACACCCAGTCGGAAGGAGGGAGTGTTTTCAGGGCTTTGGTTCTCTGTGATTTCATTCTTTGCTAAAAAAAAAAAAGCTTTGCAAGTTCCCACAACTTGCTTTTCTCAGAAACAGTTCCCGGTGCGATAGACCACAGAGACATCAGAC
>NW_007737836.1:12765-14073 GCF_000696425.1 Galeopterus variegatus | reverse complement strand
AAAAAAAAAATCAACAAGTAAACCAAAAACTAGCAGTTCTTGACACTACAATCTGAAAAATATTTTGTAAAGATGACTTCATGCTCCAAAATTTAAAAAGAAACTATGATGATGTCGGTGTGGTTATTTAAAATAATAAAGATAGTTGCTAACATTGTTTAGGACTTCCTGTGTGACAGACACTGTGCTAAAACAGGCACTAGTTTCTGTAACCCTAGCAGCGTTTTACAAATGGAGGGTCTCAGCCTTGTCCAAGACTGTTTCTCAAAGTATGCTCTGGAAACTTCTCTGACTACAAATCATTCCCCATTCCCTGAAACCAAAACTGAGTTGAAGAGTTGGAATGTATTTGCATAATGGGCATTATAGAATAGGCTCATAGAAGTCCTAAACTCAAAATAATAGTAATAAAAATAACAGCTACCATTTAGTGATTGCTTGGTTGGCAGCAGGCCCCATGCTAAGCACATTGCAAACCTTCTTACAGTTATCCTGAAGGTGGCATAGCCCCTTTCACAGGCGAGGAGACTGAGAGGTGAAGGGACTCACTAGAGGTGACACAGCAGAGCAGGGTTTCTACCTAGCCATCTGGCTCCAGAGCCCCAGATCCGGATCCTCCTGCTCAGTAACGTCAGCTGCTGCATAGAAAATGCTGCCTGAACCTGCCTTGCAGATGACGGGCTCTGGGGCAGCCCAGCCTAAGATGACTGGTGGTCCCTCTGAGCCTCTTTGCCTAAGGGTGCCGAGTGTCTCTGTGTGGGACCCCGGGCCCCACCCCATGCAGTTTCCACCCTGTCTCCCTCTGCAGCCTGTTGTCCTGTCTTCCCTGCTCTCTTTTCTGGTTTTCAGGACTTGCCCCGCCAGGAAACGGCAGTAAGGAGTCAGGCCCTGATATTCACTGGGTCCCTGGTGTGCAGTTTTCCTGTGCGGGCAGCTGCAGTGGCCCCTGTGTGACAGCACATGTCTTCCTAGCTGGCAGACTGTCCCTTCGCTAGTGGCCTGACTGATCTGTGGGCCTGGCCTCTGTCGCCTTGACTCTCCATCCCCCGGCTGGCGGCCAGTGTTGGTCCCCCAGTGCACTCGTGCTTGGGGGAGATCCTTCGTGCCGGGTCTCAGACCTCTGCTGCAATTCTCCCCTCTGAGGAGCTCACCGCCTTCTACAGCAGCACCTGTCAGCCCTGGGCAGCTCGGCTTACCAGGATGTCTCTTCGCTTAGGGTGGCTGTAGATCTGCCTCCCTGAAGCTCCGCCACTGGCTCGAGTGTTGCTGTTTAAAGTGCTCCCGTTTTCCCCTTCCATGGCAGCCCTC
>NW_007737836.1:10286-11285 GCF_000696425.1 Galeopterus variegatus | reverse complement strand
ATACATTGAATACATCGTGGAATGATTGAATCAGGCCAATTAACATATCCATCACCTCACATGCTTATCATTTCTTTGTGGTGAGAACATCTAAAATCACTCTTTTAGCAATTCTGGGCATGTCACTTAACCTCGGAGTCTTGCATGTCCGTCTACCAATGGGTGATAAGACTTAGCCCACCCACTTAGAAAGCGTGGTTGGGAACCAAACAAAATAGTGTCAAAGGAAGAATTTGTAATTTTTTTTTNCGTCAAGCAGCTAATTGAGAGCATGTTGAATGTTCCCAACACAGAGAGGGGACAAATGTCTGAGGTGACGGATTTGCTAAATACCCTGATAGGATCATTGCACACTGTATAAATGTACCCAAATGTCATATTGTACTCCATAAATATATACAATTATCATGGGTCAATTAAGAAAAAGTCAATTAAAAAGAAAAAAAAATTAGAGACAGAAATAGATTAGAGGTTACCGGGAAGCGGGGGTGGGGGGAGAATGAGAAGTCACTGCCTAAGGGATACAAAGTTGATGTTTAGGGAGGTNATGTAATCTTACATAATTCCCTGGGCTGCCCACCCTACCGTGGTACCTTCAGAATGGAGCTGCCCACTGCCCTGGCACCCTGCCCTGTGTGTCCACAGAACCGGTCACTGCACCATCTTCCTCGGCAGGCATCCCAGCCGCTCCATCAGGTGACTTGGACTCAGCAGGTGGCATCCTCTCTCCCCTCCGTTGCCCAACCTGTCCAGCTCAACGTCCCGACTCACAGACACTATCACAAGAGCACGCACATGTACTCGTTCTGGATACAACACGTGTGTACAGGGAGAATAAGACCTAGTGTCCTATAGCAATACGGGGAGACTACGGCCAACAGCAAATTACTGTATGACGTCAAGCAGCTAATTGAGAGCATGTTGAATGTTCCCAACACAGAGAGGGGACAAATGTCTGAGGTGACGGATTTGCTAAATACCCTGATAGGATCATTGCAC
>NW_007737836.1:7265-8323 GCF_000696425.1 Galeopterus variegatus | reverse complement strand
TTTTTTTTTAAAAAGCCTCCCATAAATAAAATTTTTCTTTGCAGACTAAAAGGTTTAAGCAGACCTCCCTGGGGTCCTTCTCAGCTCTAACCCACTCAGCGTGGGGGATGGATGGGCCTCACAGCGTGGAGCCGAGGCGGGTGGGAACCTCTGTGTGCGCTTGGCAGTGCCTGTGACCAGCAAGAACCAGAGATTTTCCCAAATGGGGCGAAATGATAGGGTAGCGGATGGAGGTGGGTGCTGGGAGTGGTCCAGCCAGGGCCACAATGGGGTGGATTGTTCCAGAAATGTTAAAAACAACCATAAAACCCACCAAAGGTCCAGTCTGCTTTCTATTTTTGCCGCACAGTGGCATTCTAAACAATGCCAATGACAAATGACTCCTCCTCGGCCAAAAAACGCTTGTCGGTCTAAGTTCTAAATAATTGCTGTGGTTACTGTGGAGCTCTAATGACATACATGTAGGCTTCAAATCAGCACATTTTAGTACTTATGCTTTAATAACANGGGCACTGCGCGTTCCTGGTCTAAGCAGCAGATTTGAAGTAAACAGTGATAGCACAGGGACTGCAAAAAGGACGACGCAGAACTAAGTGATTTAATTCTGTCACTTCAGGTGAGCCCTTGGACCTTTTGTGTTTAAAATTTAAAACAGTGACACAGCACAAACTGCAAGGAGTAGTTTCTTTTCATTAAGTGTATGTTTTGCTTCACACATGAACTATTTTACTGAATGAAAATCATGCCTTTAACTGAAATGCATTTTCTTTTTAAGTTATTGGTTTAAAACTAAAGATGAAGAAAACAATGATTACTAATGNTTCAAATCAGCACATTTTAGTACTTATGCTTTAATAACACTGTATTCTAGAGGAGGTTAATCTGGAACACTCCACCCACACGGCGGCTCCCACACACGCAGGCTCAGCTCCAGGCACCCATTTCAGGGCCGCGCTCCCAGGGTCCGGAATCGCCTGAGCTGGCCTCAAGAGCAGGCCGTGTCCGCAGCCCCCAGGGCACTGCGCGTTCCTGGTCTAAGCAGCAGATTTGAAGTAAAC
>NW_007737836.1:4408-6404 GCF_000696425.1 Galeopterus variegatus | reverse complement strand
CAGGAGTCAAATACAGCAGCAGTGATGACAGTGATGTGTATCTCTCTGTGTCACTATGGCTAATCAAACCCGGGAGAGCATAGATGAAGCAATGGCCAGTCCTCTTCAGGTCTCAAGCGGGTTTAAAGGCCCGAGGGGGGTTAATTGTCTGAATCCAGCGTTTACAGGGTGTTTCTACCGAGACATGCAGCAATTCCCGCACTCATTTCCCACCAACAATAGCAGAAGAGTGGGAACGAGTCACTCGCTCACTCACTCACTCACTCACTCATTCATTCACTTAACAAACCTTCACGGAGCACTTACTACACGTCAGACACTGTCTCGGGAGTTGGGGACATAACATCTCTTGCCTCATGGAACTTCCATTCCAGTTTTAGGGTGCAGGTGCAGATGCTATGGAACCCAGCAAAGCAGGAGGGGCAAGGGCTGGGGCCGAGCCTGTGAGGGACTTTCCCTGTTAGGCTGCGGATGGCGAGAAGCCATGGGAAGGTGCCACCTTCGAGGAATGACATCACCCGCGGTTTTAGACGCTGGCCTGTCATTAGGTGATTAGCCCAGAGAGAGGTAGGCAAGCTACCGCCTGTGGCCCAAATCTGGCCCAGCCTGAGAGATAAGAAGGGTCTTTAAATTTCTAAATAGTTGATGAAAAGTAGTAATATTTTGTGGTACATAAAAATTATGTAAAATTAAAATCTCAGCGTATGTTTGCTTATTTATTATCTATGGCTGTTTATGTGCTACAAGGGCAAAGTTGAGTGATTGTGATACAAACTGTAAGACTGCCAAGCCTAACGCATTTATTATCTGGTGCTTTACAGAAAAAGTTTGCCGCCCCCAGATTAGACTGCAGAGAGCTGAGGGCCGATGGGGACATGGCAGGAGGCTCTGGCACTGTCCCCGTGAGAGGCGCCAGGGCCCCGGACCAGCACGCAGCAGAGCAGGTGATGCCAAGTGGTCAGACTTGGGATATATTTCGATAGAAGAGGCACCAGGACTCACAATAAACCCAGTCAAGTGTGTGAGAGAGAAAGGGGTCCGTCATGAGGCCAGCGACGTGGCCTGGGCAGTTAGACATCAGGGCCGGCTGTTTGCTCCGGGCCAAGCTGGAGCAGGTTCTTTGTGGGGAGGAGATCAGCAGTCCAGTGAAGTCGTGTCACATTCCCGTCTTAGTAGTTTCCTATTCACCTAGTACAGTTCTGTTAGCTGCTTGGATCTAAAATAAATGACTAGCCATAATTCTGAGGCCCTCCCGCTCAGTGATGTGGGACATGAAGTCACCCGTATGTTAGACAGATCCAGAGACTCAGGTTAAGCTAAGGGACATCACATGGGTTGCAATGGGTAAAGGTGTGTCAATAAAGTAAATACGACTACTATGCAACATTACATTAGGTTGGGTTCTCCTGAGCTTATTTTATGACGCAGATTTGTGTGCAAGCTCACTTGGGAGTTGATCTTGGGAAGCACTCGTGGCAGAGTGGAGAAGTGAGGCGGAGAGGACAGGGGTCCTAGGGTCAGCTGGTCTCTGCTCTGGACATGGGGGTTTAATCCTGCTGGGGACCTCTCGGGGACCACACCCAGCGTAACCTCCAGGTTGTCCTGCTGCTGAGGTGGCTGAGGCGTTGGTCCTCCAGCTCCTCTCCATATTGCTGAGCGCTGCTCCTAGTTGTCGCCTTCCTGGACTTCCAGCCTGTCCCACATACAGGCTCAGCATGTTCCTGTAGCCAGAGGAAGGTTGAGGTAGGGCTGCAGGTACCACTGGTGTAGCCGAGAAAGGTGAATGCCAAGGGAATGCAGGTCACCAGTGAGACGCATAGAGCGTCTGATCAAACCTGGTGGTCACCATGATGCAGAAGCCTGCAGTCAGCACCCCGTGGTGCCGAGTCTTTGGGGGAGTCCAGCTAATCCAGGGCCTGCTTCAAACCACAGCCAAGGAGCTGTCTCAAGACCAGAGAAAGCTTTTGAAGACCCAAGGAATTGTTGCCATTTTTGG
>NW_007737836.1:0-4337 GCF_000696425.1 Galeopterus variegatus | reverse complement strand
TTGCAATCTATTTCCTAAATTGCTACCAACATTTTCAATTATATAGCTTCAATATCTATTTTATTAGAAACAACGTGTATTATTTTCTCTTCATCACTAATGAAAGGAGAAAACATCATTTCATTTTTACTGTGGACGATGGCAAAATCTTCTTCTGAGATATTGACCGGAAGTTGCCATGACTGCCATTTGTGCTAATTAGCAAGAGGGCCATTAAAATACAACACGGGGGACACAGCTGAGTTGCCATGAAGTGATGCGAGGATCTAGCAGGCAAAAAATAATGCAGGTAACAGGTACAAACGCAGATTTCATGGGTTGCAAGGCTGACTTTTGACTTTAACTTATGGGTATTCTGAAAAATTGAACAAATCCCACTAAGTCATACTTTCTTATCTTTCTAAAAACGATTCCCATCGACCTACAGTTCGATATAAGAGAAACAACCAAGCTGTCCATAGAGAGGGTGCGAACCTCGGCATCATGTCAGCTGTTAGGAAACACATTCACACGCACACACACATGCACTTGCACGCACACGGAGCCAGGCAGCCGTGAATGCCAAGTACGTTGCTAAATGCCTGCCAAGTTCTAGGTCTTAGTGGTCATTATAAATCGCTTGAACATTCTCTGTTGGATCATCTGGGTCTTTTAAAGATTTTCATTTTTCTCTACCATTTAAGAGTGTATAAAACATGCAGTGATTTAAAGAACACAGAACTCCCGAGCTCACACAGTGATGACGGTTGTCCTGTAAAGGATGTCCAAAGAGAAGCCGTGGTTAGGACGCGCGTTAAGAACAAGTTTCAATGCGCGTGCTTCAATTCTTCCTCTGTCATCATTATGAAGTTAATGAATAACTGGAGGAAAAGTAGGGTTCCCCAAACTAGTATTTTTTGCTCTGCAGATGTGGGTGACCATCCTTTGTTGGTGGTATCAACCCAACCTTGCCATTTCTAAGCCTTAACTAGATAATTAGTGTCTACACAAACATGCACACACACACACACAATTTTGATAAAAAACAGATCTTCAGCTCAAAGAATGTACAACTAAATTAAAAAATATTTTTTTGTTAAAAATTAGTTTTTAAAAAACAACTTTCAGCCAAAACAGCTCATATGTAAAAATGATTTCAACTCCTTATTTATTTAGACAAGATAATACCTTGTTGGCGGAGGTCTTCTGAGTGTTTGGAATGACTAATGTCACGCATCCTTGAAGTGCAAACGCCGGAGCATCCCACCTACTGGTGCTAACTGGAAATCACGCTTTTTGCTTTTGCTTTGTTCCCAGCAAGAGTGATTCTTTGGGCTGGACTGTCCTTACCCAGGCACAGTGAGGGGCTCCAGATGACAGGGAGGCTGCGGAGACGGGTGGCTGCTGGCTGGAGAGTGCCCACACTCCCTGGGGAGGGCACAAGGAGATAGGAAGGAGGCCACAGGAGCCTTTCTCCAGTGGACACTGTGGGTTGCAGGGAGGGTAGGAGATGCCTGTGCTGGGAGCCAGTTCTAGGAGGCAGGACCAGAAGCCTTGGGGGAGGCTGGGCCCTTCCCCGAGAGCCACGTGGACTGCCAGAGCACAGCCACTTTGCAGCAGCTGCCATGGACAAGGAGACAATGTTCTGCCCCACGTTTCACCACCAGGGCCTCCCGGTCCACCAGGAAAGAGCCTGCGATGCTACACCTCTAGAAACCTGTTCTCACATCTCCCTGGGCCCAGTGTGCTGCAGTGGGCAGGTTTTATCACGCGTCTCATGTGGCCACATCTCCTACCAGAGCAAGACGGCCCTTCAAAGGGATGTCACCTTCAGGAAACCCCAACATTTTTTTTTCAATATTTATTGGCTTTTCATACATCAGTGAATTGTCTGTTTGCAATTTTTGCCCATTTTCCTGTTGAAGCATCTCTCTTTTTCATATTGATTGGTAAGAGCTTTATTATAAATTAGCAGGAATAAACATTTATTTCTTAACTGTTGGAAATATTCTTTTAGTTTTTCATTTCAACTTTCTGTGGCATTTTATGACATGTATATCTTTATCAAGTGATCGCCAGGGTCTTTAGTTTTATGATTCCTTTTTCTACTTTTATGTGACTAGATGAATAACCACTCTTAGTTTTCTAGTTCATTTAGGTTTTTATTTTACATACTTACCTCTATAAGCCATCTGGAATGTATTTGGGTGTGAGGTAGGAAATGTAACTTTTTTTTTTCAAATAGTTAACCAGTAGTGTCAGCCATCAATTACTAAATAATCCTTCTTACTGATTTGTTAACAAGGTGGGGAATTTTATTCCCCAAAATGCTCCCCAAGTTTTTTGCTGATGTGAGAAAACTGCTCTATGTCTGAGGGGTTGTCACGTGGTTTTGTCCACAGGGAGCCGGGGATGCTCAGCAGGAGTGGAAATGCTAGATCCTCTGGCCATCCTAGAGAGTTCTAGAATAGGGGCACAAGAGCTAGGACCACTTACGTGGTCCACTGCGGCTCAGAGAGAAGGGAGCAGAGGATCTGAAGAGGAAAGTCAGTGGGGAAGGCGTGAGGGCGCTGCTTGGTGAGGGGAAGGACAGGCGTTTGGTGGCTACTGTGAGGACAGAACTTTGGGAAGTATTCTTAGAAATGTTTGGGATGTTTTCTAAAGATGAATTTCTTTAAGAAAATCTATGGTAAAATTGCTATATTTCTTCAAAGCATATTAAATTGAGTATATTTTTTAATGTGATTGTGCAAAAATTGGACCACATGGGACATAGAATTGGGGTACATTTGGAATTCTGCCTCCTTCGTAAATACACTATTTATATATCCTTTCACTTAGGATGCATTACTGAATTCTTAAATACATTAGAGTCTGTTTATGAGGTTTACACTCTGTTTCGTTCTTGTAAGAGTTCCTGCCCGTGTGAATTCTCATCGCTTTAACTTTCTCTGTTACAGCCCGTGAGGAGACTCTACCAGTTGCAAATGTGAAATCTAGATCACAGTAGAGTCTCACCCCAGCAAAGTGCCATCTGAGAAGCACAGCGGGAGACAGACACCTGACTTGCCAGGTCCCAGCAGAACACAATAGGTGCTGCTGGTGACAGAGGGCTGGATGCCACAGCAGCTGGGCCTCACGACAAGTGTATCGAGCATGGGACAATAGGCTGTGACAACCGGACAGTGGGGGTAATGCAGATAAAAGGCCTCAGGGATAGCATCCTGGGACTGAAATTTGGGAAGTAAAATGAAAAAGTTGTATCTTTCTATTACCATCACTGTAAGGCTCCAGAAGTGACTCTAAGAATAGTATGAACTTACAAGAGATTCAGATTCTTGTTATGACCTGGATTTGCCTGTTCTTTTTATTTTAGATGCTTTCCTTTTGCACGGGACTTTTATCACGCAATCTGTAAACATACTCAGACTCAAAGTCAGAATTTTAAATCTGGGTTTAAAAGAAAGCATTACAGTAGCCAATGTGGAAAACAGCATTTCAATAAAATTCCAATAAGCATTCGTTTTATGCTAATGAATATCAAGTGCATCATCCTTTTTACGAATCCTATCAATCGAATGCTTTAAAATGATCGCTGGCTCCCTCTGGCCCTCAGGGTAGGCCATCCTCTTATACCTGGCATGGGATGCTCCTTAGCACTCAGCCCCAGCTCCTTTCCAGCCGGCTCCATGCCCCCCACCCCTCAAGACTCAGCTCAAGTGTCCCCTCCTGTAAAACCTTTCTGATGGTTCCCAGGATAAGTGACATGTCCTTTAGAGTATCATGGTCCCACATCTGTGAAAACAAGGAACACATTGTATCCTAACTATTCTGGGGATCGCCGTCTCTGGAACTGGAGTCTGCATGCAGAGGCTAGCAAGTGTGTGTTATTTCCTGTTGCAAATACAGACTAGTGCTCTGAACCTAGTATAGTACCTGACACAGAAAAATAGTTGCTCAATTAATCTTTGTTGGGAAAATGTACAACTAAATGATGGAATGAAATTAAATAATGGATGGAATTTTATTGAATCACTGATCTTTTTGTTTAAATTCTCTCCTGAGCTTCAAATGATGCGATTTCATGCACCTTTTTAAAAGTAGGTAGAGTATTATCCAAGAATGAACAGAACAGACAAGGTTATGACTCTCCTCTGGGGAGTTTTTGGCCTAGAGCCCTGGAATTGTCCTCTTATAGCTGCTGCTAGAGCACTGTGAGGCCATTTCAAACATCCTGAGCTGTGGTCTAGACAGCCTGGGGCTTAGAAGTATGAGAGAACTTGCTGGAAGGAAAAGAAAAAAACAAAAGATTTTCTGTGAGATCAGCCCTAGGTCCACCTTTTCAGCAGTTTCCAAGT
>NW_007737835.1:39527-49494 GCF_000696425.1 Galeopterus variegatus | reverse complement strand
ACCTGCTGCCGCTTGTTTGTCGATGTAGGATCGTTGATGAAAGAATTATTCGCCTTTTGTTGCTCCTGGAAATGCAATCAATCCTCTGGTATCACAGCGCACAGCTCACAGGATCGCGCTGTCTCCTGTCACGGCCGCTCCAGACCCGTCGCCATCTTAGAACCTCCTGATGTTGTTTTATTTAAATTAACCAACTTCTAAGTGTCTTTTATTTCTCCTTCCTATTCTCTATTTCTCTTTCTCCATTTTATTTTCTTTTGGACTGACACATTTTTCATTATTTAATTCCATGCCTCTCCCCCAATGCCTTACAAGTTATACACATTTTTACTGTATATTTATATCCTATATGAGCAGTGCGTATGTTATACACATTTTTAGTATTGGTAGTTACTCAAGATATTATAATATCTATCTTTGACTTATACAAGTCTAATATTATTTAATATTTCTACCTTCCTCCTAAACAATGCAGAGAACATAGCTCCCTTCAACATCCTTTATTCTCTTTCTGGTTTATATGTCACTAACATATTTTTTAAATTCTACACATACACATTTTAAATTGTGTAAGACATGTTTTTGTTATTTCATAGAGTCAGTATTCATTTAGATTTTTTTTTTTCCTTTTTGTCTTTTTTTTTACTGACCGGTACGGGATCGCAACCCTCGTTGTCGCGCCCGTACCGGGGACCGGCAACGGGATCACAACCCTCGGTGTTGCGCCCGCGCCGCACTCAGTCAGTGAGCGGGAACCGGTCACCACATGGGATCCGAACCCTCGGCGGGAGCCCCACCACACTCCCAAGCGGCGCACTCTCCAGTGCGCCACTGGGCTGGCCCTAGATTTTTTTTAACATAGTTTGTAATTTCTCTCCATTTCTTCCTGTATCTTTAACTTTCAGCTATCATTATTTGTTTCCTTCCTGAACAGCACTTCTGTTTTCTTCAGTGTGTCTCTGCTGGTTACAAATTCTCTAGTTTTGTGTGCCTGAAAATGTCTTCATTTTTCCTTCATTTTTGAAAAATATTTTTGCTGGGTACTTTTTTTCCCAGCATTTTAGAAATACTATTACATTGCAATTTGTTTTATATTATTTCTAGTTAAGTCAGCTGAAAGTCTAATTGTGGTTTCATTAGAGCTCCTCAATCTTCTTATTTCCCTTAAATCTACTTTGAGGTATTCATTTTGTTTTCATCTTATATAAATTTTACACATGCATAGAATTTTAAACATATTGATCTTTCTTGGGGTTGTCAGGGCTTCTTAACTCTGTGGCTTGAGGTCTTTTGTCTATTTTGGAAAATTCTGCATCATTAAGTATTCATATATTGCATCTGCCCTTTTCTCTCTTCCTTCTTTTTGGGGGACTTCTCTTGCACCTATGTTAGATGTTTTTCTTTTAATATTCAAATTTTATTGTTATTGGTCTGTTCAGATTTTCTACATCTTCTTGGCTTAGTTTTGGTAGCTTGTGTGTGTCCAGAAATTTATCCATTTCCTCCAGATTTTCAAATTTGTTGGCATATAGTTGTTTATAGTAGTCTCGAATGATTGCTCGTATTTCAGATGTATCAGTTGTAATATCACCTTTTTCATTTCTAATTTTTGTTATTTGGATCTTCTCTCTGTTTTTAGTCATCCTAATGGTTTGTCAATTTTATTTATCTTTTCAAGAAACCAAATTTTTTATTCATTGATCTTTTGTATTGTTTTTTGGGTTTCAATTTCATTAAGTCCTGCTCTGATCTTAATGATTTCTTTCCGTCTGCTAACTTTGGGTTTGGATTGTTCTTGTTTTTCTAGTTCTTTAAGGTGCATTATTAGATTGTTCACTTGCCATCTTTCCATTTTCTGAAGTAAGCATTTAATGTGATAAATTTCCCCCTTAGTACTGCTTTTGCAGTATCCCACAGGTTTTGGTATGATGTATCATTGTTTTCATTAGTTTCAATAAATTTTTTGATTTCCTGTTTGATTTCTCATTGGACCCATATGTCATTAAGTAGAATGCTGTTTAATTTCCATGTGTTTGTATAGTTTCCAGAATTTCATTTGTTATTGCTTTCTAATTTTAATCCATTGTGGTCTGAAGAAATACATGAGATAATTCCAGTATTTTTGAATTTGTTGAGACTTGATTTGTGACCTAACATGTGATCTTCCTGGAGAATGATCCATGTGCTGATGAGAAGAATGAATACTCTGAGGTTGTTGGATGGAATGTTCTGTAGATATCTGCAAAATCCAATTGGTCTAGTGTGTTGTTTAGGTCTTGTGTGTCTCTGCTGATTCTTTGCCTAGATGACATGTCCAATATTGAGAGTAGGGTATTCAGGTCCCCTGTTATTATGGTATTAGTGTCTATTTCCTTCTTTAGGTCTAATAGAATTTGTTTTATAAATCTGGCTGCTCCAACATTTGGGTGCGTATTTATTTATGATTGTTATGTCTTCTTGATGGATCAATCCTTTTATCATTATGTAGTGGCCCTCATTATCTCTCTTTATTTTTTTTAGTTTAAAGTCTATTTTATCAGATGTAAGAATAGCTACTCCAGCTCGTTTTTCATTTCTGTTTGCATGGTAAATCTTTTTCCATCCTTTCACTCTTAGTCTATGTGAATCTTTATAGGTGAGGTGGGTCTCTTGAAGGCAGGATATAGTTTGGTCCTCCTTTTTAATCCAGTGAACCAGTCTGTGTCTTTTGATTGGGGAATTTAAGCCTTCTACATTAAAAGTTGTTATTGAAAAGTGTTGATTTACTCCTAGCATTTTATTGATTTTTGTTTGGCTGTCTTAAGTGTCTTTTGTTCCTTTCTTTCTGATTTACTGTTTGTTTTCTGTATTTCTTGGTTCCTTGGGTTGTAAGTAGCCTTTTGTTTGTTTGTTTGTTTTCTCTTTATAGATGCCATTTTTATTATACTAGTGGGTTTTGACTTTTCTTGGGTTTTTATGGCAGTGGTAGTTGTTTTTCAGGTACCAAACCTAGTACTCCCTTGAGAATTTCTTGTAAGGGCGGTTGTGTGGTAGTGAATTCCTGCAGTTTTTGTTTGCCTGAGAAATATACTATTTGCTCTTCATTTCAAAAGGATAGCCTTGTGGGATAGAGTATTCTTGACTGGCAATCTCTTTCTTTTTGTATTTTGAATATATCATCCCATTCCTTTCTGGCTTTTAGGGTTTGTGATGAAAAGTCTGATGTTAGTCTGATTGGGGTTCCCTTATAGGTGATTTGATGCTTCTCTCTTGCAGCTTTTAAGATTCTCTCTTTGTCTTTGAGTTTTGCCTATACATGTCTTGGAGAAGACCTTTTTGGGTTAAAAGCATTTGGGGATCTTTCAGCTTCCTGAATTTGAAAATCTGTTTCTTTTCCAATAACTAGGAAGTTTTTTGGCAGTATGTTGTTGAATATGTTTTCAATGCAATCTCCTTTTCCCTTCCCTTCTGGAATACCCATGACTCGGATATTTGAGTGCTTAAGGTTGTCTGATATCTCTCTTAGATTTTTTTTCAATGCTTTTAATTCTTTTTCTTTTTTTTTGTCTGCCTGTGTTATTTCAAACAGCCCATCTTCAAGGTCAGAAGTTCTTTCTTTTGCTTCTGCAAGCCTGATGGTTAAACTCACTGTTGTGTTTTTTATTTCGTTCAATGAGTTCTTCAGCTTGGCAAGCTCTGCTACATTCTTTTTCAGGGCATTGATTTCCTTGTACATTTCTTCTTTCAGGTCCTGTATACTTTTCCTCGTTTCATCATGCTGTCTAGCTGAGTTTTCTTGTATCTCATTCAGTTTCCTTAGAATTATCACTTGAAATTCCTTGTCAGACTTTTCAAGGACTTCTTGTTCTATTGGATCTAGAGCTTGAGAGTTATTACCCTTTGGTGGTATACTTTCTTGATTTTTCATATTTCTGGTATCTTTCCTTTGATGTTTAGTCATTGTGGCAGGGGGTGTCACAGTCTACTGGTTTGACACGATTGTCTGACTAGGATGTTCCTGGGGTTGCCAATTTAGTATGGCTACCTCAGTGTCTGCTTAGTTGGCCACTAGTGCCTTGTGTGTGTAGTTGCCTCGGGCTCGGGCCTCTCCGGGGAGCCGCCTCTCTGGTCAGCATGCACTCGGCTGGGCTGGTGTGTTGTGTGCCGGCACCACAGTGCGTGTGGTCTCTGTGGAGCTTCCACCTCTCTTGCTGGACATCTCTGTGCTCTGCGCGCTAAGTTATTTCTTTTTAAACTTATCTTGGTAGCCTAGGAGATCCGGCAATGTTGGTTCTGTGAAGAGCAAGCGGTGTTCCAGTGCGCTTCTGCTTGGCCTTGGTTTTCTTGTAGGTCAATTGGAGAGATTGTCTGGAATCCAAAAAATAAATAAATGGGATTATATCAAACTAAAAAGCTTCTGCACAGCAAAAGAAACAGTTAACAGAGTTAAAAGACAACCAACAGAGTGGGAGAAAATATTTGCAAAATATACATCTGACAAAGGATTAATATCCAGAATATACAAGGAACTCAAACAACTTTACAGGAAAAAACAAGCAACCCAATTGAAAAATGGGCAAAAGAGCTAAATAGGCATTTCTCAAAGGAAGATATATGAATGGGCAACAGACATATAAAAAATGTTCAACATCACTCAGCATTTGGGAAATGCAAGTCAAAACCACAGTGAGATACCATCTCTCCCCAGTTAGGATGGCTAATATCCAAAAGACTGTGAATGATAAATGCTGGCGAGGTTGCAAAGAAAAAGGAACTCTCATACATTGCTGGTGGGACTTCAAAATGGTGCAGCCTCTATGGAAAATGGTATGGAGGTTCCTCAAACAATTGCAGATAGATCTACCATATGACCCAGCTATCCCACTGTTGAGAATATACCCAGAGGAATGGAGATCATCAAGTCAAAGGTATATCTGTTCTCCAATGTTCATTGCAGCACTCTTTACAATAGCTAAGAGTTGGAACCAGCCCAAATGTCCATCATCAGATGAGTGGATATGGAAATTGCGGTATATCTACACAATGGAATACTACTCTGCTATAAAAAGAATGAAATACTGCCATTTATAATGACATGGGTGGAGCTAGAGAGAATTATGTTAAGTGAAACGAGTCAGGCACAGAAAGAGAAATATCACATGTTCTCACTTAATTGTGGGAGCTAAAAATAAATAAATAAATACACAAAAAACCGGGGGAGGGGTGAGCGAAGAAGATACAACAATTACAATTCCTTGAAGTTGATACGACAAGCATACAGAAAGGACATTTTTAAGAGGGAGGGTGGAGGGAGAGAGGTTTCGGTAATGGGCTACAATAATCAACCACACTGTATATTGACAAAATAAAAAAGTTAAAAAATAAAAATAAAATAAATAATAAAAAAGAAAAAGAAAAAATAATCAAATTTTAATATTTTTCCATATTCACAGTTATTTCAAAGAAATAATATGTTACAGATAATGTTGAAGTGCCTGTGTATTTCCCCGGTATCCCATCCCCCTTCTCCCTTTTCTCACTACCCTGAATTTGGTATTTATCATTCCCAAGTTCTTTACCTGTGTTAGATCTTGTCTCTGTCGTGTAAGTCTTTGACCTTGTCATTTATGTTTTCTAAACTTTTGGTTCTCAGTTCTGCATTCTAGATATTTTTACTGTCCCTTCAGCTGAGTTTCCACTGTGCTGTAAACCTATTCATTAAGTTCTTAATTTTAATTTTTTTTTAAATCAGTTCCAGTCTTCTGTCTGGTTTTTTCTTTTCAGTAAGTCTAATACCTGGCACCTCTGAGGGGGTCTATTTCTGTTGTTTCATTTCTGGTAGTTTCAGTTCCATCTTGTTGTCTCCTGATGTGCCATTATGTAATGGACATTGTATTTAAAAATATATTTCTTGAATTGATTCGAGGGTAAGATGTTATCTTTCTTCAGAGATTGGGGGAGAGGGGGTTGTTCTGACAGGTAGTTGGGGTAAGTAAGTATTTGTGCTCACCTTAATCAACTTTCATTGGTTGAGGTGATTTCATGCTGAAATGCAATCTGTTTAAAAAAGAAAAAGAAAAACCAGAGCCCTTTATAGTTTACCCTTATTCCTGGGGTATTTACTGTTGGGATCCCAAGTGCGGCTTGTTTTCTCTGGACTCCACTTCCTGTCCCCTTCCCCTTATGAGGCTGTTGGAAGTGCCATGTGTTCTCTCGACTCTGCTCAGAACCTGACGGATGCATCAGGTGAGGCAGCCTCTGATCCATGGTCACCTCATCTGCACACCTGCATCATCTCCAACCTTCTTTAGATTCTGGCCTTGTAATTCCTTATTAGCTCCTTAATTCTGATACTTTTAAGATGATTTATTCATTTTTGAATTTTTTGTCTGGCTATTCTAGTTGTCCTCAATGGGGAAGACTAGTTGAATTTCTGGATTTGCCATTAATGGAAGCGCAAACACTTAAGAATTTTGATTTTTGCTGTGAATTTATTTATAAAAATCTTTTTTAATAGAATATTTTCTGTAAGCACTGCTACCAAACTTTTCCCACAACTTATTTGTACCCTTTTTGTTTGGAAATAAATATATTACTCTGCTCTTACCTGAGAGATTTCAGTGCAATAAATCATAGCATTATATGGTTTTTTGGAGCCAGTTTTAGTAGCTCCTTTTTATTTGAAAACTTTACATCTTTCTTAAAGTAAGAAACTCATCACTGTGTAATTATTCCTGATTTCTTGATCATGAAGGTTCTGCCCCAGTTCAAGTATGTCTTTTTGACTACATGAAATAGGACAGTCTGCAGTATCTTGTGGCCGTTCAGGAAAACAGCTGAAGCGTTGTCACAGCAGTCAGCCAGGAATGCTGCTGGACAGCTGGTCCCGCATGGTGAAGAGTCTAAATGTGTCGTCCTCGGTGAACCAGGCCTCTCGTCTGATTGATGGCAGCGAGCCCTGCTGGCAGTCATCTGGGTCACAAGGAAAGGTAGTGTGTGAGGGTCCACATCAGGAACACTTTTCTGAGATGATTTTGCAATTTAGATTTTCAAAATAAACTTTGAAAACCTACAAAGTTTTACTGATGGCACCTGTCAGTACTCATTTTATATTTTAGTTCATAACTTATTTCAACGTTACAGGGTGCCATCCAATTTTTATTGTCAGAGATTTTAAACAATATAGATAACAGATTTTATCTAACTGACCAATTGATAGAGGATGAAGTCGGGGTTTTTTCCCCCCTCTCCTAAAATGTTTGAATCAGATTCTGCTTCTGGTTAAAAGTTTTTCTAACATAGCCTATTAAACGTGTGTGGAGCTTTGGAGTGCTGTGGCGTGGCCACCTCAGGTGGGCACACGTGGTGTGGGCACACGTGTGGCATAGGCACCTCAGGCAGGCACACTTGGAGACAGGGGTCTTGCTTTGTCTTGATGCTGGTGAAATCACTTCCTCCTCCATGGGTATAAAAGGACCAACCTAGGTCAGGAGTCTATAAATACATCGTTTCTGGGTCTTAGAGTGAGACTTTCCTTTAATGAACAAGAAATGGGGTGGAATATACTTATTTCTGCCAGGGTAAGGAAAAATTCTCTCTCTCTCATGCCATGTTTTATATTTAACAAATCTCATGTAGATTCAAGCTTCAGTGACACTATTTTAGTGACTAGAATATACTTGAATTTTGCTGAGAATGTGTTCTTTGGTTTTTTTTAAGCACTGGATTCGTTTGGAGATTTTCCCAGATGTTCTTGTTCATAGATTAAAAATGACAGTAGACCCCGCTGACAGTAGCTACATGCCTTCCCTTGTTGTGGTATCAGGTAATTGAGTTAATTAATTCAGAAAGAGGTATATTCTGTTATGGAATAAGAACGCCTTTTTTTAATTCCTTTACCCTTTTTTTCCTAGGCGGCAATTCCCTAAATAACCTAATTGAACTGAGGACAATCAATATTAACCCCACTGACACCACAGTGCCCCTTCTGAGTGACTGCACAGAGGTGAGTAGAAGTGGTTGCCTTCCTTCTGGATGATTCACAAATGGCTAGGGAGGTGACCTCTGGACACTTCTGCACTAGCATTGAGCTCAGGTTTTCCCACTTAATTAAATAATTGTATGTGTTTTAAAATTCAGCATTTTAAAACGACTTTTCTTTTGTTTGTTTTTTGTTTGTTTTTAAAACAATTTGTTTTAAACAACTTGAATTTGCTGCTTATTAGATCAGCTTGAAAAGAAAACAAAATACATTTCATTCTGCCTTTGGTGACAAGTGTGGGTCAGGACTCTCAGCAAAAGTTGTGGTCAGGCATTTCAGGTTGCTATTATTTCCACACATTTTCATCCATTAAGTATCTTTTAGTTTGTGGTAGTTTTCTAAGCATGTATGTGACATTGAAATTGCTCCTTTGTTGTCACACCTGTTAGTTTTCAAGTGCTGAACTTGTTATGAATTAGCAACCTTTCTGTTGGTAATAAGATATCTTTCAAAATGAATATAAGTTTATTATATCTCTTGAAAGTTCTGTTTGAGAGGATCAGTGAGAGTTCTTTTAAACGGTACCTACACATTACAGATCAGTGAGAATATCTCAAATCTTCCGGTAAATCTTTCCATATAGGATGTCAGCAATAATATTCTAATATATTAAATATATTAAAATAAGACAAATTAAGACAGTTTTTAATACTACCTATATTATTGTCTCCTGAGGACTGGTTTAATTGGTATAATGATGGTAGATAAAAATGTCAAATATTTTTTTATTCACCTTAAGTTTATTACAGGTGAGGAGTTTATTTTTTTTAAATTTATTTTATTACAGGTGAGTTTATTTTTTAAATTTATTTTATTATTTTTAATTGACATGATAGTTGTACATATTTATGGGGCATAGTATGATATTTTCATACATCTCTACAAAGTGTAATGATCAAATGGGGTAATTAGCATATCCTTCACCTCAAACATATAATATTTGTTTGTGTTCGGTACATTCAAATCCTCTCTTCTAGCTGTTTGGAATTATACAATAAATTGTTGTTGACTGTAGTCTCTCTACAGTGCTGCAGAACACTTATTCCTCCCATCTAGCTGTAATTTTGTATCCATTGACCATCCTCTCTGTCCCCCTAGCCCTACCCTCCCCAGCTTCCATAACCACTACTCTATTCTCTATTTCTATGAGATCAACTTTTTTTAACTCCCACATATGAGTCCTGACTTACTTCACTGAACATAGTGTCTTCTAGGCTCATCCATGTTATTGTGAATTTTGTTCATTCTTATGGCTGAATGTTATTCTATTGTGCATGTATATCACATATCCTTTATCCAGTCATCTTTTATAGGTACTTACTTAGGTCGATTCCATAAAGTGAGGAGTTTGTTTTTAAATTGTTAAATGCAGTTCATCATTCATTCTTAAGTGCCATTGAACTATTTTGTGATATACTGATTGATTAATAATTAACCAGTACCAATAATGTTAATAAGTTAATAAATTGGAAAATTATAAAAGTGAAAGATAATATTGAATTTCAGTGCATTTTACTATTACCTTATTCCTAGGTAACTGAGTGTAGCTTTGTAGAGTGACTTAGTGAGAACCCTGAGTACTTTTGTATTTTAACCAAGCCAATAACTACAGTTAATTCAGTCAACAGCTGAGATTATCTTTGATAAAAGGCATATTAACTTTAAGACAAGAAATTTTCCACTTAAAATAATTCTGTAGCGGGCCGGCCTGGTGGCGCACTGGATAAGTGCGCCGCTTGGGAAGCGCGGTGGCGCTCCCGCCCGAGGGTTCGGATCCCACATACAGACCGGTTCCCGCTCACTGGCTGAGCGAGGCGCGGGAGCAACACCGAGGGTTGCAATCCCGTTTGCCGGTCCCCGGTCCGGTACGGGGGCAACACTGAGGGTTGCGATCCATTGCCGGACACGGAAAAAGACAAAAAAAAAAAAAAAAAAAAAAAAATTTTT
>NW_007737835.1:3083-39517 GCF_000696425.1 Galeopterus variegatus | reverse complement strand
AGGAAAAAAAAAAAAAAAAAAAAAAAAAAAAAAAAAATTCTGTAGTGTTTGATAAGTACAAAATAGCATATGTTGTGTATTTGAAAAACGCGAAGCGTTGTGAGTAAATGGAAAACTCATGGCCATCCTCCGTTCCCTACCTACTGGAGACCTGGAGTGTGCCACTCTTGGGGGGGATGCTGGGCTCTCTAGTGTGGCCTTTCCCATACACACAGCTTGTGTAGGGGATCTTCTAACATATCTCCAAGTGGACAGAAAGTCCGTGAAACGCCCACTCTTCTACTTGCATCAACAGTGCAGCAGCCACGTTTTGCCCTCTCCCTTCATGCCTTCCCTCCCACCTTATCTCCCACCCCCAGCAAGTCCTAGACATGATCTTAAATCAGTAGCACTTACTTCAGTATTCTTCTCTAAGAAGGACATAAAAAAATATAACTCCAATACCATTATCACACCTAATACTTATTCTTTAATATCATCTAAAGTCCAGTCAGTGTTCAGATATTCCCAGTTATTCCATAAATGGTCCTTTTTTTTTTTTTTCCTTTTTGTCTTTTTTCGTGTCCGGCAACGGGATCGCAACCCTCCGCGTCGCACCCACACCTCGCTCAGCCAGTGAGCGGGAACCGGTCTGTATGTGGGATCCGAACCCTCGGCGGGAGCGCCACCATGCTCCCAAGCGGCGCACTGTAGCAGTGCACCACCGGGCCGGCCCCATAAATGGTCCTTTTGCTGTTGGTTTGTGTGAATCGTGATTCAGACAATGCCTGTACTTTGCTCTGCATTTAAGTCTTAATTTTCTTGGTTTTTCCTTGCTAAAGGAAAAAGAAACGGGGTCATTTTTTCTATAGAATTTCTCATTTTCTCAACTTGGCTTTTTCATCTCCATAATGTTGTTCAACCTGTATTTCCTATGGGATAGGTAAATCTTGAGGTTTGGTCAGAGTCAGTTCAGGTAATAAGTAATTGTTAGTGCTGTGATCTTCCTGCTGCACTCTTTGTTCACACGAGATGCAGGGGTAGAGGAATATTGTCAGTGCCATGACAAGAATGCAGTCTGCTCAAGAAGGGTGTGCAGCATGTGCAGGACAAACAGACTGACTTTAACAAGAGAATGACAAAGGCACCACAGAGGGAGGCTGGATCTTGTTTGTGTCCCAATTTAAACAAACCTACAGAGAAACGACGTTTATGAGATGATCAGAAAAGTTTAGTCGCTGTAGCATATTAGTTAATATAGAAATATTGTTTGAGCTGTTATAACAGTAGTCTAGATATGTTAAAAAAAAAAGGTCCTTAATCAGGTATACATACTGAAGTTTTGAAGCAACATTAATGGCTAGACTTTTCTTATGATAATCTATATGTGAACAGGATTGGTCATATGTTGATAATTGTTGAACTAGACGATGGGGTCTTGGAGTTCTTTGTGCATATTCTCTAATTTGTGTATATTCAAATACTTTTTATTATGTTTTTAAAATTATGAAGGCTCTGCAACTACCTAATATTTAATCTCTTTCTTACTTAACACATCTTGGTTCAAGAAAGCTCCCAGACAGAAAGGTTTGCAGCCGTTCAGTAAGGCTGTCATCCTGTGAGAGTTGCATGCCCTGGGCAGACACATGTGATGAGTAAATACCTTCTTCTGAAGGCAAACCTTCTTTATGTGGCTGCACTAACTGAATGACTCGGTACTTCCAGAAGTTCAGAGAAGGAGCTCTTATCTTTTCACCTACTCCATTTATCAAATGCCCTGCTCTCCAGCTGAAGTATCTAATGTGTTTGACTCTGAAAAGGCTGTAGCTCATTGTTTTTGCATCTAGTACCACAGGTATATTGAAATTGCAATAAAGCAGTGCAGGAGCTCAGGAATTGACTGTAAAATCCATGGTCTTATCCTGTTGGGACGGATCCGTGCAGAGGAGGAAGACTTGGCTGCAGTTCCTTTCTTAGCTTCAGATAATGAAGAGGAAGAAGATGATAAAGGCGGCAGTGGAAGGTGGGAGCTGTTTGCTCGTGGTACTCGCTTGTCTCTGCCTAATTGAAAATTCTCACTTTCAAAAGTAAATATTTCATTAGAGTGTATCTCATAATGAGTAGTTTTATATCCACAGGAATGTTTGGTAAATTTTAGCTGAGTTTTTAAGAATTATAATTTAACTTTTATTTCTAAGAAAATGTTTAGTGTAGCAACAGATTATATTAAGAAAAATACCATTAAAAGAGGGAAATCGAAATGTTTAATTTTCCTACCTGAAATATTACTGTTACTATTCGGGTAAATGTCCTTGTAGTATTGTCCATAAATGTATTTTCCTAGGAAAATGGTATGGTATGTTTTATAACTTTTTCTGCTGAATATTTTAGCATTAACTTTACAAAATTTATTTATTAATTTTCTATTATGGTAAAATACACATAACATATAATTTGCCATCTTAACCATTTGTAAGCGTGCAGCTCAGTGGCATTAAGTACATTCACATTGTTGTGCAGCCATCACCACCGTCCATCTCTAGAATACCCATGTCATTAAATATCTCCTGTTGTGTCGTTTTGAGTGCAGTATTTCACCTGATGGCTGGATTCTCATTTACTCGCTCAGTTCCTTATTTTCTATGAGCACTGTGGTGATGACCATTACTGTATTTATTCATGCAACATATATCTGTTGAGCACCTGCTGTGGGCCAGTCCCTGTGCTATGTACTGAGGACACTGTAGTGAGCATGTGGAATAAAATAGGGCAGACTCACATACACCAGCATGACGTTACAGCTCAGTAAGTGGCAGGAAGGAAAAGTGCACACTGCTTTGAGAGTCTACAGCAGAGCACTGATCTGCTGTTAGGACAACAAGGAAAACTTCCACACAGACCATCCTTACGGGAAAAGTCAGAGTTGTCAAAGCACAGTGGGCAGGCAAGGGTGTTTTTTATAGGAGGAGTAGCATATACCAGGGAAGAAGAATGATACCTGTTAGTCTGTGCACATTTGTGTATTTATTCCAATACAGACTTACACATGTGCAGGGGCTATTCTAGGCCCTGTTTACCATCCCAGCAGCAAACAATATATACAGTCACTGTCCTCATGTAAGTTGTATTTTCCTACATAAATTGCTGAAAGTGAAATTGGGTCAAAGGGTATGCAAACACTGTCCTCATGTAAGTTGTATTTTCCTACATAAATTGCTGAAAGTGAAATTGGGTCAAAGTGAAATTGGGTCATACTAACATATATTAGTATGTTTCGACATCCCCATGGCACTGTTGGATTGCGAGTGAGGCCACCAGTGGCCAGTGCCAGCTGAGCTTTGTTGACCAAGGTGCTCTTTGCTCCATGTGCCTTCCAGTGTGTTGTGACATATGGACACAGTGGAGCCCTGCTCTGTGTTGCTGTGAAGCACTTTCTCTTGGTCATGAGTGGGAAGCAACTGTGGTAATAAATGAAGTTATTCCAGGGCTCTATGATCTGGGGTTTAGATTTTGTGCTGTTTTAGTTCAGAACCTTTGCATAGAAGTTGAAAAGAAGTTAGTATTGTAATACTTCCTTATCTCGAATATATGTAGTAGTTCACACTGATTGCATCTACATACATTAATTAAGTAAGAGTACTATCAGTTCACTTAAGGAGATCATCAGGGTTTTTAGTAGAAAGGATTATAGATTAGCATTTTCTTATTCAGTAGCTACTAAAATGAGTTGGGCAAATATAATTAATACATGTACTGTAATGTGAAATAACCAACAAAATTCTGAGCTTTACTCATGGATCAGATTTTTACATAATTGAATACACTAACAAAAGAAATTCTAGATATTTGAATGTAATGGTTTCTTTCCTGTAAGATATTATTAATTAGCTAATAACTTTAGGATGAGTCAGTGGTCCAAGCAGTCTCCCACAGGGCTGGAACACAGTTGGGATGTGCCCACATTGACCTCGAATAACCAGCCTCCATTCCGATGGTTGAAACTTATATGGTATTAGTCATTAAATATCTTAACTGTCACTCCTGGTTTCCCATATATATATATATATATTTTTAAAGATGGCCGGTAAGGGGATCTTAACCCTTGATTTGGTGTTGTCAGCACCACGTTCTCCCAAGTGAGCTAATCAGCCATCCCTATATAGGGATACGAACCCGTGGCCTTGGTGTTATCAGCACCGCACTCTACCGAGTGAGCCACAGGCCGGCCCTCCCTCCCATATATGTTTTTTGACTAAAAATGTGTTCCCAGGTATTTTAATACCTTGTGCATGTGCTTACTCTCCTGTGCCTGGTATCAGCTGAAAGAGTTTTCCTATATTTTTATTCCTAAACCATAAAATTTTGATGCCTCAAATATTCATTAGCATATAATGTGTTAAAAAATCTTACTGATCTAGAACTTAGTCTCTGGAGCCTTCAGTCATCACCCTAGCTTATAAAAATAGAACTAAAGCTGTCAGAAAACCAAAAACCACAAATAACAAAAGGAGCAGTTTCTTAGCACCTGCTGTCAAGTGACCAACCAAGGGAATCTGACACTGTCCTACACACATTGTGGTTTCATTAAGCTCAAGAGTTGGAGTGCTTTGGCCCCCGTTGGTTAAACTTTCAGCCCCAAGGGCAAGTCAGAAGATGGGCCGAACAAGGGCCCAGCTGGCCCACAGTCAGGTGTCTGGCTTGTGCCGGCAGAGGGTGTAAGGGAAGAAAGTAGCATTTTGCCTCAGGATGTATGTCTGCTAGAGGACCTCTAAGGTCATACGCCACATCTATTCTTTTTTGGGGAAAAAATGACCAAACAAATGTTTAGGTTTAGGGGCATTGCCGCAAGGCCGTTTGCAGTGGTGGTTCCTGGGGACATTTCCCCAGTGTCTCTGTGGCTCCATTCATGGCAGCCATGCATACATCGTGGTAATGGGCGGCAGTCACTCCGAGTCATCAAGCCAGTTATGTTCAACTTGGTATTTAGGAAGAAAGAATGCATAGTCTATCATAGATCTTTGCCAAAAATAGAAGGGTAAATTTGAATTCTGGTATGAAAAGGTGGCATGCTGGTGTTTAAAAATTTTGGCCCCCTGGAGCACTTACTCCTGTGCATACTTGAGGTTTTATTATATTAAAGCAAAACATTAAGAGTTTCTGATTTTAACCAGCAAACTTTGAGTGCTTGAGATTGCTTACCTTTTTATCTTTTAAATGTTTTTTGCTGAATAACCTCTGTTTCTGTCTTTGTTTTTTTCTTTGGTTAGCCTTGTTAGAAAGAAGGCTGCAGGAGTGGAATCGGCAGCTACAGTAAGAACCAAAGTGTTTGTGTGGGGGCTGAATGACAAGGACCAGCTGGGCGGGCTGAAAGGCTCCAAGGTATCTCCTCTGCACACCTGTTCCATGTGACTGTGGGGGAGCTTTTGCTGGTTCCTCTGTCCACAAGAGGCTCAGCAACAGCTACACCTCTTTTGAAGTTTTTATAATAGTTTTTACCTTCTATATGTTGTTTTTTAAGTTAACTTTTCAAAAGTAATTCTTGACATGAGCTAATTATCAAATTTAGTTTCTGAGAAGTCTCCGTCATTCGAAAATAGTGCATTTTAGATGTAGTTGCATTATTGCTGTCCTATAAACTAGAAAATAGACTTTTAAAAAGATTTGACAAGTATGTAGATGAAAATTGTAGACTATAAATACATTTATCTTACCTTCGGTACAATAAGCATCTTTGCTTACCATGAACAAAATAATGTGTAATAAAGGTGGGAAGACAAGCAAGAGGTGATTTCTGCCCTCTAGAAGCTCATGCCTGAGATACTTCAGCGTGAAATGGCCTCCGTAGACAGAGAATGCTTCATGAGCACAGAGACAAGTCACACACACACACACTCATCTTCTGTGAGGACTGTGTTGTGGGTGGAGACCTTCATGTTCTTATTCACCTTGCTAATAAGTCAGGAAACCATGGGAAATCTGTGTTACAGCCTCTGTGCTCGTAACATACTTAGCTCCATAGATACTTGAATGAAAGTTTAATTTGTAAAGTATTTTAAGTTGCTTACGAGAAAAAGGCCAGATTTTTTCTTAAAGCCTAGATATAACAAATGGTGCATTTGAACTAGAGTTCAAGTCAATGTCCCTTACATTACTCAGTGTCTCTTGTCTGAGGAGCCACAAAACAGATTCGTCCAAACTGTAGTGCCCAGAGCCAGTTTCTTTCTTCAGATGCGCCTAGCTGCTCTTTCAGTATTCTGCGAGGCATCACCCATCATAAGTGCCTTGTCACCAGTGTTGTCCAGAAGCAGAGAAGTAAGCTTAGAACTCAATTATTAGAACTCTTTCCTTCTAAGGTGCAGCTAGTTTTATCTTTATGTGATCAGCCTTGAATTACACCTGTGCTCTCAAGCGCCTGCGCTCCCTCTTGGAAGTGGCTGTAAGTGGTGGCGTCTCAGCTGTGGTAGTGCAGGGCCATTGGGGTTCTGAATGCATGTGTCGTTGGAAGCCCGCCCCTGCTCCCTGTCCCACACAGGCTTTTCACAGGAGCAACAGTTGGTGTTGCACTGCAGTAGTGACTGCCTGATCATTTCTGACACATGGAATCATCAAGACCTTCTTAGACAAAGGGCTGTAAAGATCTTAAATTAAATCACACCCATCTACAATGGGAAATTTAAGCATAAAATTTCTTAGAGATGCCAGAGTCAGAATCAAAGAGAATCAGCAGGACGTGACTTGAAATAAAATATAACTTACCAGATATTTGTTTTTATGTTATGTGTATTTTATCTTTCACCTTTTATTTTGGAAATGTTTAGACGTATTCAAGTAGAAAGAAGAGGGTCATGAGCCCTCTTGTCCCTGATACCAACCTCAATAGTTACCAACAACTGGCTACGTTTTTTTGTCTTTATTTTCTATCCTCCACCCCCCTGCTCCCCCACCAATCTGGTTTATTTTAAAGTAAATCTCAGTATTTAATTTCATCCTTAAAAGACTTTAACGTGTAGGGCCCGCCGAGTGGCGCACTCGGTAGAGTGCGGCGCTTGGGAGTGTGGCGGCGCTCCCGCCGAGGGTTCGGATCCCATATAGAGACCAGTCTGCTCACTGGTTGAGCGTGGTGCAGGCGCGACACCGAGGGTTGCGATCCCGTAGCCAGTTGCGGTACAGGCACGACACCGAGGGTTGCAATCCCGTTACCGGTCACGAAAAAAGACAAAAAAAAAGGAAAAAAAAAAGACTTTAATGTGTATCTCTAAGAGATAAGAATTCCTTTGGTTACTATAACCATACAAATTAACAGTAATTTATTGTGTCATCTAATAAGGTCTTTATAATTTTAAAATTGCAAATAAAATAATCTTTTTCCTTCTTTTGCTTTTAAAAAAATATCCTATTCTAGATAAAGGTTCCTTCTTTCTCTGAGACTCTGTCTGCCTTGAATGTGGTACAGGTGGCTGGTGGTTCTAAAAGTTTGTTTGCAGGTATGATTATTCTAACATTAAATTTAAAAAAAAATTATTCTTAGTTAGCATCCCCCCAAAAATAGTTTTTGAGTTGTGAAAAGTGAGCCCTCTCCTGACTCTCCTTCCTGGCAGTGACTGTGGAAGGGAAGGTATATGCCTGTGGAGAAGCCACTAATGGCCGGCTGGGCCTGGGTATGTCAAGCGGAACGGTGCCCATCCCACGGCAGATCACGGCTCTCAGCAGCTACGTGGTCAAGAAGGTGGCTGTTCACTCAGGTACAAGCCCAGCATCAGCTCTCTTGTGCAGATAAGCCTGTTGCTTCTACGCTGCAAATAACTAAGTCCCTTAAATAATTTTCCCTAAGGTGTCCTTGCGTTCCTTTTCAAGTTTTTACTTAACTAATGGGAATAAAAATTGGATAATGTAAATATCTGGGTGGTCTAGAATTACTGCTACTAAATGAGGTTTTTGGAGACTAGCAGTTGTTGGCATTTCAGACATGGAGGTGTACCCCTCAAAAGGTGGGGTTTTCAGTCTTGGAGCTGTAGTCTTCAGTCCATAGTATCTGAAATCAAAGTTCTGTGCCTAAACACATGTTATTACCCTGGTGAAGTAGTCTGTAACTTTTCATCAGATTCCCAAAAGTGTCTGTGAACCACAGTCATGAGACATATCCTTTAAAAAAAAAAAAAATCATACTCATTCAATTTAGGGAACCTTTATTGAGTAATATTTAGAAGCTGTGTGCTGGGCCTGTGAAGAATGGAACACAAAGCTCAGTTTATGCCTGTACCTAATGGGGTTAGATGTAAAGCCATATAACAGGAAATCCAAACTATAGTGGCTTAGGCAAGATAGAAGTTTGCTTTTCTCCTTTGTAAAAGTCTGGGGCTGGGATCTGGGCCTGTCTAGCAGTGCTGTGTCCATGAGAAGCTGGCTCTGACCATCCACCTGTGTGGGAAGAAGGCCCTGCGGCTCTTGCCCTCAGGTCCAGAGCCAGTTCCAGGAGGAAGAGGCCGGTCCCATTCAGTGTGTCCTCCAGCCCACACAGCCTTCTCCCGAGCCCCTGGAAACCTCACATACCTTCTTTGTGCCTCGGTCACTGTCTTCTGTGGGTAAGGGAGGCTGGGAAGTATAGGTTTTAGCTGAGCATGTTGTTTCCCCTGATAATATGAGGGTTCTGTTGGTAAGGAAGAGGGGGTATGCCACACTGTCCTCAGAGCCCAGGAGCTGGCAGGGCTTGATGTGTAACAAGAAGTCATTCCTTAGTCCTGAGGTGGGGTGTATGGACTGGGAGGATGTTCCATGCTGGGCAGAGAGCATGGGGTGATGTGCTGTAGAAAGAGTGAGTGTAATGCCTTAAATGCAAATGATGGTTCTTTTGCTTAAATTGTTTCACTGTTGGGGTACATTTTTCAAAAGCTAAAATTGCCACTGTATTTGAAAATTTGCCTAATCACACGTGTACTTATTTTCACTTTTTCTAAATTTTGATCTTTTATAGCATAACAGGAACCCCATTCATGTTTAGCATTATTTTGCCTTCCTCTTTCTAGAGTTCAGATTTGTAGTTTAATAAAAGTTCACTTGTTTTGCCCATGTGTCACCCAGAAAGCTTTCATAGTAACTGAAGTGTTGGCCCTGTTTACTCATTTATTCAACATATATTTATTGAGTACATCCCACATGCCAAGCAAAATAAGTAGTTATATGGGGAACTTTCTGTACACTGCCCTTGGGCAACCCGTCCCTATGTGAATGTTGCAGGTGGCCGGCATGCTATGGCTCTAACGGTTGATGGGAAAGTGTTTTCATGGGGTGAAGGTGACGATGGAAAACTTGGACACTTCAGCAGAATGTAAGAATATTTCCTTCAGTCTTACTTTCTAATTAAAAACTGTCACTGATTATTTAATAGTGAATGCCTTTTGATAGTTATTTTGCAGGAAATTGAAATAGGATAGGTTATTTAAGGAAATGGATTTTTTAAAAAAAATTTTAAACTGTGGATAAATGTACTTTGGTCTTAAATATTCTGTGTTAACATTTTGATAGTTAAGTTGACATGTAGATCTTGTGTTGAATCAAGGTGGATCATCATGGGTGTCTTTTTTCCTTCTTTACAAAAGGATGGATCGATCATGTAGGGAGTGTGATTTAATCTTGTTTTAGGAACTGTGACAAGCCAAGGCTGATAGAGGCCCTGAAAACCAAGCGGATCCGGGATATTGCTTGTGGGAGCTCGCACAGTGCAGCCCTCACATCTAGCGGTGAACTGTACACCTGGGGCCTTGGAGAGTATGGCCGGCTGGGACATGGGGACAATACAACACAGCTGAAGCCCAAAATGGTGATTATACACATTTTTGTTGCTTACAGAAAGCTTACCATTTGGTGATTTCAAGAGAAGATAAGCTGAAAGTCTAGTAAATTTCATAAAGATGTACAAAATTGGCTTTCAATCTGTGGAAGAAAAATTTCCTTTACTTTCTCAATACCTACACTTGATTCTGTTTATAAATTTGTAATTGTGTAGGTGAAAGTCCTTCTTGGTCACAGAGTAATCCAGGTTGCATGTGGAAGTAGAGATGCACAGACCCTGGCTCTGACCGATGAAGGTGAGTGCCCATCATGGTTCTGAGTTTCTGGGTGTGTAGGAATGTTATGAAACGCTGGCCTGAAGTCTGTTGTTTTCAACCCTAGGTTTGGTGTTTTCCTGGGGTGATGGCGACTTCGGAAAATTGGGCCGGGGAGGAAGTGAAGGCTGCAACATTCCCCAGAACATCGAGAGACTAAACGGGCAGGGTGTGTGCCAGATTGAGTGTGGGGCCCAGTTCTCCCTGGCGCTCACTAAATCGGGAGTGGTGTGGACGTGGTACGTAGACTTGCTCACTGCCAGTTGCCGCCTGTGTGGCCACAGCTTACCCCCACGCATCCTGCTGGGGGATGGCAAACTGTCATTTTCTCACTCATCCAGACTTCTGTGTTCTTTTTTTATATTGACTTGGGATTAGTGACAATATTACAAGAAGAGGTTTCTCATTATACCTGGGTAATTTTGAAAAGAATACTAGAGAAATTTTAGCCCACTTGCTTTTCTTGTTTGGGCGAGATTTATGTAGAAGGTTTCTTCTGCTTTCTCATCATATTGGAAGCCTAGTGATAAAATGAGAGCAAAGCAGACTTCTGCATTCTTTGATCCTGAAAAAATTCACGTGTGTTTTTTGGGAAAGCTTATTTTATTAAAGTGCAAAGGAGTGGGCGCCCAGACCAACCTTGGACAGGGTGATAGCCCCAAGTGCCAGTGTTATGACCAGAGGCAGCTTGAGAAAGATGTTCACCAGATAGGACTTTGGAGGGGCATTTACAGTTGTTTGTCTTGTTTTAGTTTCTTTACATGAAAACCTACATCAGTAACTTAAATACTTAAAGACACATATTACAATATTAAGGATTTGCTAGCAGAATGAAAGAGTGAATTTAAATTAATTGTGTATGATTTTAGAACATGGTGTGTGATGCTGTCATGGAGCTGGCTATAAAGGGTGGGAAGCCCTGAGTGTTTTCTTGGGCAGCGTTGCCAGACTGTGACCGTATAGTAACACTTGCTCCGTTGACCTCCTTAGGGGGAAGGGGGACTACTTCCGGCTGGGCCACGGCTCTGATGTGCATGTGCGGAAGCCGCAGGTGGTGGAAGGGCTGAGAGGGAAGAAGATTGTGCACGTGGCTGTTGGGGCCCTGCACTGCCTGGCAGTCACAGACTCAGGGCAGGTAAGGCTGTGGGAGCCTCAGAGTGGCTGGCCATCCTGAAGTGGCCATCATGACATAGCTCCTGTCTTGTCGAAATTATGTCTTGATGAAATAAGATGAGTCTTAGGACTTGAATAATCAGGAGGGTGGGACTATGTCCATTTTGTTCACTGTACCTGCTGCTTGTCAGTACAGGTTAGGGTGAGGGCACTCAGGAAGAAGTTGTTGACTGATGTGTGTTATATAAAGTAGTGGGATTTCCCACTCTAAGTCCACGTGGAAATGTGGGAAGATTGTTATTGTTGGAGGTGCTCCTACTGCTAAGGTATTAGCAATATTTTACTTTAGAGAATTGATAGCTGATGGGGAGTGTTGTGTAATTCATTTTGGAAATGAAGTTAATACTTGACATGTATTACTCATTCTTCTGCTTTAAGAGGTATATACCATGACTGGCTCATGGATGTTACATTTTAAAATTTATTTATGAAAACAAAACTAGCATAGTAGTTTTTAATCAAGATGAATTAGAAATGAATTGTAGTTTGTAATTCTGTAAAGCCAAAAAGCAAATTACTTGAGAAATGAACATATTGTTTTTGATCACTTTTCTTTGCAAAATAAAGGAAAAAATAAATTATTGTACTAAGTTGAACAGGGGACCCTCCCTGCTTCCTGGAAACAGTAGGTGAATTAAGTGGATGCATATTAAGTAAATACTCGTTTATAGTCATTGGCAAATATTTTCATGGTTAAATTTTCATTAGAAATGTAGCCCACAGCTGCCATTTTGTGAAATGGTTTCTTTTTACCTTTAAGAGCTCAATTCTTTCAAGTACCATGGCATATACTTTGGGCATTTTGAAGTAAATTTAAAGAAAATGTTCTGAAATGCTGAAAAATTGTAAGGTTTTTTTCCCCTTCAACAGGTGTACGCTTGGGGTGACAATGACCATGGCCAGCAGGGCAATGGCACGACCACGGTGAATAGAAAGCCCACCCTTGTGCAAGGCTTAGAAGGCCAGAAGATCACGCGAGTGGCCTGTGGATCATCACACAGCGTAGCGTGGACGACCGTTGATATGGCTACACCCTCTGTCCACGAACCTGTCCTCTTCCAGACTGCAAGGGACCCTTTAGGTGCTTCCTATTTAGGTAACAGATTTGTGTCTTCTCTGAGCTCCTTCTATGGATTGCAGTAAAGTTATAGATTGTTAATACTGCTGGCAGATCAGAGGTTGTAGCACTGTGTTCACTGCATTACGAACCCAAAGGTACAGGAGAATCATTGTGCACTCTTTTGTGGTTTATGCATGCTGGAATGAAAATGTAGAATAATGATGCTGGTTCTCGTATTTATGATCAGGTTAATCCTGGCAGTGCTGTACATGTGTGCAAACAGAAGATTCTTAACAATAACTACTTCAGAGATACTAGTGTAGGCACTGTGCTGGGCCACTTTGTATTTTTTTAACAGCTTTAGTTCAGGTATAGTTGACATACAATAAACTGCACCTATGTAAAGTGTACATTTTAATTGGTTTTCAAAGATATATGCAGCTGTGAAAGCATCACCACAATCAGAGGTAATGAACACATACATCACCCCCAAAATTCTGTTCTGCCCACTCACAGCCCCTCCCTCTCACTCTTGACTCCCTCCTGCTCTCTCCCGTAACCACTGACTTGCCACTATAAATCAATTTGCATTTTTTAGAGTTTTATGTAAGTGGAATCATATAGCATGTACTCTTTTTTATCTCATTTTTTTCACTCAGTTGTAATTATTTTGAGATTCATCCATGCTACACGTATCAATAGTTCATTCTTTTTTATTGTTGGGTAGTGTCTCATTTATGAGTGTACTGCAGTGTGTTTGTTCACCTGCTGATGAACATTTGGGTTTCCAGTTTTTGACTCTTCAAATAAAACTGCTGGTAGAACTCCATGTACAAGTCTTTGTGTGGACATATACTTGCATTTCTCATGGGTAAATTCTTAGGAGAGGAATGGTTTTATCACGTGGTAGGTGTATGTTTAGCTTCGTAAGATACCAACAAACTGTTTGCAAAGTGGTTCCAAAGCTGCAGGTTCTCCACATTTTTACCAACACTTGATATGGTTAGTCTTTAATTTTAGACATTCTAATAGGTGTGTGGTGGTAAGTCATGTGGTTTTAATTTGCATTTCTCTAGTGACTAATGGTGTTTATCATCTTTCCTATATACCATCCAAATACCTTTTTTGGTGAATGTCTTTTCAAATCTTTTTTGGTGAATGTCTGTTCAAAATAGATTGGTTGCTTTCTTAATGCATTTGAGAGTTCTTTTTATATTCTAGATGCAAGTCCTTTGTCAAATATATTTGCAAATATTTTCTCCTAATGTGACCTTTTTATTTTCTTCACAAGTTAATTTTAAAGAACAGAATTTTAGAATTTGAATGAAGTCCGATTTATCCTTTTTTTCAATTATTTGATCACACTTTTTTTTTTTGTCTTTTTTACTGACCGGTAACGGGATCACAACCCTCGGTGTCGCGCCCTTACTGTGCTCAGCCAGTGTTTTTTTTCTTTTTTTTTTTGTCTTTTTTACTGACCGGTAACGGGATCACAACCCTCGGTGTCGCGCCCTTACTGTGCTCAGCCAGTGAGCGGGAACCGGTCTCCACATGGGATCCGAACCCTCGGCGGGAGCCAAGCAGCACACTATCCAGTGCGCCACCGGGCCGGCCCTTGATCACACTTTTGATGTCGTGTCTAAGAAACCTTTGCCTAACTCAGTGTGATAGGAATTCTCTTCCTGTGTTCTCCTATAGAAGTTTTAGAGCTTTAGATATTTAGGTCTAAGCTTAGTCTTGACTTAAATTTTATATATGGTATGAGGTTTGAATTGAAATTCATTTTTTTTTTGCATATAGATACCCAGTTGTTGCATTTGTTGAAAAACCCCTTTCTCTACTGAATTGCTTTTGCACCTTTGTCAGAAACCAGTTGCCTGCGTGTGTGCAGATTGTTTCTGGACTCTTGGTTCTGTTTCATTGATTTATTTGTGTATTTTGGTGCCAGTACCAGATTGTCTTGATTACTATAGCTTTAGGGAAGACCTGAACTCAGATTGTGGTAGTTCTTTAGCTTTGCTCTTTTTCACATATGTTTTGACTGTTCTTTCTAGGCCCTTTGCATTTCCATATAACTTTTAGAATCAGCTTGTCAGTTTTTATAAAATAGCCTGCTTGGGGTTTTGGTCAGGATTGCACTGAATCCATAAATCAATTTGGGGAGGATGGACATCTTCAAAATATTGAATCTTCCAACCCATGATTGTAAGTTTCTCTCCATTTGTAGAGATCTTTAATTTCTCTCAGCATATTTTGTAGTTTTAGTATACAGGTCTTGTATCTCTCTTGTCAGATTTATCTCTTAAGTATTTCAGATTGTTAATGCTGTTATAAATGGTACTTATATATCACTTGGTTCTTGCTATGGTATAGGAATATTCAAGTTGCTACTTGTTAGTGTATAGAAATGCAATTGATTTTTTTTTAAGGGAACTTCATCTTTTTTTTGTTGTTGTTGCCTTTTGGTGGCTGTCCTGTATAGGGATCCGAATCCTTGACTTTGGTGTTAGCAACACCACCTGTAAACAACTGAGCCAACCAGCCAGCCCAAGGGAACTTCATCTTTCTGAAGAAATTCTCATATAAGTATCATGATGTTTTCTTCTCTGTCTTGTGAGGGGACATGTAGTCCCCAGTACCAGCTGCTGTTATGCATAGCTGGAATGTGATCTCCTGGCTTCACTAGTCACCAGCTATATGAACTGGAGCAAGTTACTCAGCCTTCCTGTGCTGTTCCCTTTTCTGAGGTAGATTAAGATGGGCTTGACCCCAGTCTACTCTCCAGTTTATGTTACTATCGTTCCATGTTGGTCTTGATGTATAGCTCTTTTCATGCCACATTATATTTGTAACCTTTTGAGATAGACTTTTCCCACTCAGTGTAATCCTCTAAAGATTCACCAAAGTTGTTGCATGTGTCAATACTTCATTCCTCTTTATTACCAAGTAGTATTCCATGATCTTACTATTTACCTATTGAAGGACATTTGGATTATTTCTAGTTTTTGGCTGTTAACAAATAAACCTCCTCTATCATTCATATACAGGTTTTTGTTAGAAAATAAGATTTTATTTCTGTGGTACAAATGTCCAAGAGTGCGATTGCTGGGTCACTTGGTAATTACATGTTTAGTTTGATGAGAAACTACCAAACTGCTTTCCAGAGTGGCTGTACCATTTTATATTCCCACTAGCAGTGGATAAGTGACCAGTTTTTCCTGTATCCTCCTCACTGTTTTGTATTTTGGCCATTCTGATGGATGTATAGTGAAATCTTATTATGGTTTTAATTTGTATTTTACTAATGGATAATTATACTAAACATCTTCTTTTTTTTTTTTTTTTTCCTTTTTGTCTTTTTTCGTGTCCGGCAACGGATCGCAACCCTCAGTGTCACGCCCGTACCGGACCGGGACCGGCAACGGGATCGCAACCTTTGGTGTTGCGCCCGCACCTCGCTCAGCCAGTGAGCGGGAACCGGTCTGTATGTGGGATCTGAACCCTCGGCGGGAGCGCCGCCGCGCTCCCAAGCAGCGCACTGTAGCAGTGTGCCACCGGGCCGGCCCTACTAAACATCTTTTTATGTGCTTATTTACCATCCATATCTCCTCTTTGGTAAAATATGTCTTCATGGCATTTTCTAATTAGATTTTTTTTCTGTTGGGTTTAGAGAGTTTTTTATATATATTCTACATGTTTCTAGTCTTTTGTCGGATATGTTGTATACAAATTTTTCTTCTAGTCTGTAGCTTGTCTTTTCACTCTCTCTTTTTCTTCCTTTTTTTTTCTTAATACAGGAACTGACCCCTGGACCTTGATGTTATCAGCTCTGTGCTCTAACCAACTGAGCTGGCCAGCCAGCCCCTTTTCATTCTCTTTCATAGAACAAAAGTTTTTAATTTTGATGAAGTCTCAGTTATCAGTTTTTTCTTATTTGGATTGTACTCTTGGTGTCAAGTCCAAGTATACTTTTGCCTAGTCCCAGATCCTAAGGATTTTCTCCCATGTTTTCTAAAAGATTTATAGTTTTGTTTTTTATTCTAAATTCATAAATCCATTTTGATTTAATTTTGTATAAGGTGTGAGACTTAGGTTGAGATTTATTTATTTATTCATTATTGCCTATGGATGTCCAGTTACTCTAGTACCATTTGTTGAAAGGCTGTCCCTCCACTGAATTGCTTTTGCACATATGTCCAAAATCAGTTGGGCATATTTATTTATATTGGTCTATTTCTGGCTTCACTGTTTTAGTCCATTGATTCTTGTGCAAGTACCACACAGTCTTAACTATGTTAACTTATAATAATTTTTGAAATTGAGGTTGATTCTTTGCCCTTACTCTTTTTCTTCTATTTCAGAGTTTTTTAGCTATAATAGTTCTTTTGCCTTTCCATATAAATTTTAGAATAATCTTGTCTAAATCTATAAAAACTCACATGGGAAATTTTGATAGGAATTGTGTAAAATCTTTCAATGTGGGTAGAATTGACATCTGTACTATGTAGAGTCTTCCATTACACAAATACAGTTTGTATCTATATTTATTTAGATCTTTGATTTCTTTTATATCTGTTTTGTAGTCTGTAGCTGTTCTGAGAGCCTCAGCTTTGGGTTCTAGTACAAAAAGGCTTAGGAATCCCAAGTGTAATTTAGTGATATAAAGCACCACAAAATACAACTTTCATTTCTCTTACTGAAACTGTGCTTTGGAACAAGTATCCTTGTTCCAAAAAAAGTATAGGAAAACCTCTTCAAAGCAACATTGGATATATGGTTAGAAACCTTTGTGAAAAAGCTATAAGAAAGAGATTCATACATAACAGGAAATGAAGGGGAGGTGGGCACAGGTGTTTACAGTGCACCTTTTGTGACAGCCTAATGCCTAGTTGTCCAACCCATGTTGAGAGGGTCCCTCACACAGGAAACTTGTCTATACTGGCAGATGCCATTGTGGCTCTTGCCTGACTGGTGTCCAGTTTATGCCTGTCTGACTGTCACTGTGGTTCTGGGAGCCTGACCTTTTGTTCTCCCCAGTATCCTAGGGAAAAGTTGTCCTGGGGTAGCCCCTGGTTCTTCAGATGGAAGACACATATTCAGTACACAACCATAGTAGGAAACAAGTCAAATATTTATTACTTACAGATCCTGGGCAGGCAGGGTGCAATGAGTCAGTAGGGCATTTCTCCATCCCTAGGTGACCTCGAGGCACAAGTGAAAAGTCAGGCAGAGGGAGGGAGCACAGCAACTTGTAGTGTACATACAAGAGGTCTTCAAGGAGTTTGTGGAAAAATGGAATTAAAAGATGAAAATAAAAAATATAGACTTTATTTCTCAACAGAAGCTCCATCATGTTCAAGACACTTTTGTAAGTGATGATTCCGGCCATTTGCTCCATTCCTAATAAACTGTGGGTCCTTATGATTTGACCATGTCGATGCAGTCTTTTTTACATTATTAATTGAAGAAAAATGGGTGCGGGTGCCCTCTAAAGACTTTTCGGGATTAGGAAACAAAAAGAAGTCAGAAGGAGCCAAATCAGGACTGTAAAGTGGATACCTAATGATTTCCCATTGAAATTCTCACAAAATTGCCCCTGTTTGAAGAGAGGAATGAGCAGGAACATTGTCTTGCTGGAGAAGGACTCTCCAGTGGAGCTTTGTCTAACTTCCTCAAAACACTCTCATAATAAGCAGGTGTTATCATTCTCCAGAAAGTCAACAGCAAAATGTCTTGAGCATCCCCAAATCTGCTACCATGACCTTTTCTCTTGACTTGTTCACTTTTGCTTTGGCCAGACCACTTCCACATCTCAGAAGCCATGGGTTTCATTGGGCTTTGTCTTCAGGATTGTAATAGTAAAGCCATGTTTCATCACCTTTTAGAAATCTTCACATAAATCCTTCAGGATCTCAATCCCGCTTGTCTAAAATTTCCAACGAAAGCTCTACTCTAGTCTGCAGCTGATTTGGGTGCAACAGTTTAGGGACCCATTGAGCAGAAAGTTTGCTCAGCTGTAATTTTTCAGTCAAAATTGTGTAAGCTGAACCAGTTGAAATTTCTGTGTAGTTGGCTATTGTTTCTGCTGTTCATCCCTGGTCCTCTTCAAATAGGGCATGAACAAGGTTAATTGTTTCCTCACAAATTGATGTGGATGGTTCACTGCTGTGGTCTTCATCTTCAACATTATCTAGTCCCTTCTTCAGTGGAGGAGTCATCCATTTGTTAACAGTGGATTTCTGTGGGGACATTGTCCCCATAAACTTTCTGTAAAGCATCAGTGATTTCACCATTCTTGCACCCAAGCTTCACCATAAACTTGGTGTTTGTTCTTGCTTCAATTTTAGCAGAATTCATGTTGCTCTGATAGAGGCTGTTTTCAAACTGATGTCTTATCCTTCTTGGTGCCTCAAACTAGATCCTGTTCAGACAAATTAGTACAAGTTTATTTTGGTGCCAAAAAAGTTTTGCAATTCATGCATAGTTTTTTCATAATACGCATTTTCCATGAACTTTTTGAAGATCCCTTATAGGTATATAGCATAAACTCTTGTAAGTGTGTTTTGTAACAGTGTCTGCATCTTTTTGCAGTTACTCGTGAACCTTCGCTGAATACAGCTCCTTTACAGAAGTGTAGATAAACTAAAATAAGTGTGTTTTTTTTTTTTTAAACTCCAAAAGACCGTTAATGAGCCTAATACATAATCTGTGAAATAGCAAAATGCAGAGTGCAGTGTTCTGGAACTAAGCTAAAAGGTCAGATGTTATAGAAATTGAGCAAACTGTGGTCTTAAAAATAGACCCCAAATTTTATTTTCCTTTTCTTAGGTGTGCCTTCAGATGCTGATTCTTCTGCTGCCAGTAATAAAATAAGTGGTGCAAATAATTCTAAGCCAAATCGCCCTTCTCTTGCCAAGATTCTCCTGTCATTGGATGGAAACCTGGCCAAACAGCAGGCCTTATCACATGTCCTTACAGCTCTGCAAATCATGTATGCCAGGTAGGTTCTTGTGCTAATTTTTTAAATCCTGCAATTATGTAATCTTTGGGTTTTTCTAATTTTTTGACTTATTAGATGTCTCCAAGAATGTTGTGTCTTTAATGTCTTTAAACGCTATGAGTTTTAAGTCACGTATTCTTTGATGGTGATATATGGTATCTTTGTGCTTATTTTAATTGGTGTTGAAATATGTCAAAAAACCAAGTTAAATAATATTTTCATTATTCTTTCTGGTCAATAAACTCTAAGCATTAATATTTGGGGGAAGAGAAGAACTAGTTGGTACTAATTCACAGTGATGTTTGAGACCACTTATTCCCTTTGCTCACTGAGTAAGGCAGAGGTCACAGTGCTGTCTTTTACATGTTTTGGTACTGTTTTCTCTCAGCCTATGTGAGGTGGCCATCTATTAATCTGTTATGGATGTGGACCTGGCACATGTACTTACATAGGAACATTAGTTTTAGAACAAAGCCCAAGTCGGTCATTGAGAGGACATTTAGTCCTTGCTTCCTGGTATATAGCAGGCTTTCCGTAGACACAGAATTCCCTGACGTTTAGTTATCCGGCCTTCACGCTCTAACAGCAGCCCACTAGGGCTTCTCAGGGAGATATAGAAGCTTGTTCTGTTCTGATTTTTACATTTGGCAGTTTTCACCTGTCATTACTGTGGCTATTCAATTAAATACGATCCAGAGTAAACATTTTTGCTTTTAGACGATGGATATGTAGTAATAATGTTTGGTATTTTCCCAAAACTCTTTTACACGTATTCTGTGGAGATGAGGAAGTGCTTCAGTGGGCACTTGTCCTGCCTGGCACCCTCCTGTCATGCAGTCATGGTAGAGGGCAGCTCAGCAAGCCAGGTTTTCTGTTCTGACAGAGACGCGGTGGTGGGCGCCCTGATGCCGGCTGGCATGATCGCCCCGGTGGAGTGTCCCTCCTTCTCCTCAGCACCCCCTTCCGACACGTCTGCCATGGCCAGTCCCATGAATGGAGAGGAGTGCATGCTGGCAATTGATCTTGAAGACCGACTGAGTCCAAATCTCTGGCAAGAAAAGAGAGAGGTAAAAGTGAACCATAAAACAGGGAAGCAATATCATATAAGATAGGAAAAGGGAGCTACCATGTGTGTAGGAAACTCTCATTCAGTCACTTAAGTTAGGCTGTTTCTGTGCATACTGCTTTGATTTTTTGGCTTGTCTTAGGAAGATGTCCTGTTTAAAGCTTTTTTAAGTGGAAGTAGATTTATCCTTTAAAAAAGTCTTTAGATACAAGTTTACAGTCTTTTATCTGCAATTCTGAAAACTTAAAGATGTGAAAGTCAAAAATTTTCGAAATTTATTTTGGGGAAAGACCCAACTTGCAGAGATGGGAGCTCATTTTAGTCTGATTCATGTGATTTGCTGTGAATATTAATAGATTTTCCTGGAAATATGAATGTACTTGATTTTGCAGGGCTGCCCTGGGCCTGATTGGGGGAGGGCAGCTGATATATGATATAAGCATCGTGTCACTTCTGTGAAACCTGGAACATTGCTCATGTCTCTTTAGAGAGACACTTTGGACTTGTGTAGGAAGTATACCATATTACTGAGTTTCTCCACCTAAATTCCCCTTCCTGTTACTCTCCAATTAGATTGTCTCCTCTGAGGATGCTGTGACCCCCTCCGCAGTGACCCCATCTGCTCCCTCAGCCTCTTCTCGGCCATTTATTCCAGTGACGGATGACCCAGGAGCTGCCAGCATCATTGCAGAAACCATGACCAAAGCCAAAGAGGTCTATAGGCACTCTTTAAGTTTTTATTGTGAAATAATCTTAAATGCACACAAAAGTTGCAGAAATAGTATTTAGAAATAGAGCACAGGGTACTCCATATACCATCCACCTAAGTTCTCCTGTTGTAACATTTTTGAGCCATCTGTGGGGATGTTGCAGGACATGATTCCTGTTCCTTAATGCTTCTGCGGGTGTTTCTTGAGTATCAAGACATCAACATTGATCCAGAATTACTCTCTAATCCACAGACCTGTTCAGAGTTTGCTCGTTGTCCCAAAAGCATCCTTATAGATCTAGCACCCAACCTAGGATTGCATGCTGTGACTCTCATTATCAGCGTGGTCCTTCACTTTGACAGACACACCATAGGACTGATGCAGAGCTCTTGTCAGTGCATCCCATGGGGATGCGTGCACTGCTGAGGTGCTGCGTTGCTTACTGATGATGTTGCCCTTACCACATGGTTAAGGGTGTCTGCCAGGCTTCTCCACTGGACGTTAATAAGTGTGTTAATAAGGACTCATGGGAAGATATTTTGAGAATGTGTAAACATCTTGTTTCTCCTCATACTTTCACCCACCAATTTTTATCATCTACTGATTATTCTTGCTGAATCCATTATTACTGTGGTGATTGTCTCGTGATTATTTTTAAATTTTGTCATCCCTTCTGGAATGTAATTGTTGCCATTCTCTTGTAAGGGAGAGCATCTCTTCTCATCTGTCTGTCTGCTATCTACTTACTTCCTATCTGTCTATTTGTATGGTAAAAATTATGTGACTCAAACAGTGACATTTGTTACTATAATCCTTTGACACTCAAATTGTCCCAGAGTTGGCCATTGGGAGCTTGTTGGGCTGGTTCCTTTGTCTTTCTGACATGTCCTCATAATTTTTTCAACACTTTCTTACTTCTTGGCAAAACAATGTGTTCCAAACAAGTCTCACACCTACGCTGACTCTGCCCTGGAATCAGCCATTTCTCCAAGGGGTTCTGGTTCCTTTTAGTGGATTGTAGAATTTGGAAACCAAGATCTGGGTGTGCGCACAGTAGATACGTGTGTCAGTATTTACGTCGTTTTATGTCTACATATATTGGAAACCACTAGTTTGCACCAATACAGTTAATTCTGATCCAGCTGGGACTCATTCTATTTTTCACCGTGTCTGCATTTATAACTCTTTTCTCTGAAAGTGAGAAACCAGACTTGTGTCATCAGTGGGCTGTTCACTTACAGGTTGATCCCCTTCTTGTCTGGTGCCTGTCTTCCTCTGCAGCGCCTCTGGCACTCAAAACCAGTCTTCCTCCAGCCTGACCTTCATACTGGCTGGCCCAGCTCTGTCATGCCAGCTGCCCCCACAGGTGCACCCCCACTCCAGCACTCCCCACACCAGGCCACCTCACCCTGCTCACAGTCTGTTCCTTGCCAGCCTGTGACCCCCTTGGGGACAGACATGCATTATTTTAATTACATTTGGAACCCTTGATTTATTACAGTTACTGCTGGCAGAAAATATGTCCTATGGAAATTATTCATAGCCATCCATGGTAATAAGGAAGTCACTACAATTTAGTTGTCTTGAATTAACTTCTGATTTTTGGCAGTCTCCTGGAATGAGAGTTTTAATGCAGAAATTATTGTGAAGAAAGCAACATTTTTGCTTTTAGGTAGAAAAAGGATGGTATGATTTTTTTCTTTCCCACCAATTTACTTATGAGACATAGGCATTATTCAAATTATACTTCTGAATTCTTATCATTTCACTTTTGCTTTGATTCATAAATTATGGCAAAGTAATTTTCTTGTTAGTATTGGGCTATAATTCATGTTTAAGGATATGCTACTAGTGATTTTCTTTTGTAGCAGTTTCTGTAGACGCATTTTCTATGTTTTTTTTAACTTCCTCACCAAAAGAAAATGTTAGGTACCATTGTAATTACAAGACCAAAGATACTATGTATATTTAATATAATCCACTGAATGTTTTTGCTGTTCTTCTGTGAGTCAGATTTTGGAATGTCATCACTTCTAATGAATTTCACTTACTGACTCCGTGGGTCTCCATGCAGAGGCACAAGCAGGGTCTGTTCTCAGAGGGAGAACCTTGTTCCTAGCTCAGAGAGGTGTGGTCTCCAGCACACGCTGAAGGTCATGTGCTTGACAGGTTCCCGTGGTGGTGGTGCTTCCCCTGTGGGTTCTGTTTCTGAGAAGAGTTACACTGGATTTGCCCAGGTCTGGAAAGCAGGAGAGGGGAAGAGGCTCTTCTCTGGCTCTTGCTCCTACTCTGATGAGCCAGACTTTGCCTGGGGAGTGTGAAGAGCTTGGGTTCCCTCCTGTTTTGCACAGGCTCACACTGATTCCCACTCTAGAGGCAGAACTATGGGATTCCCTGGCTCTGACACTGCCTTTCCCCTTTCTAGGAGCTGACTTCTAAGAGGCTTTTGTGTGCTGGACAGCCTGGGTGGGGGCAGCTGTCCTGGGAGAAACACCCTCTAGGGTGGAGGCTGAGTTTGCAGTGGTGCTGGGGAAACAGCCCACAGCAAAGAAACGGGCCCCTTTCCTCTGCTGAAAAGGAGAAAAGGTGAATTATCACAGATGTTTTAGCTGACATAGTGGGAATGGGAAGTAAAAGAGTAAAAGAAAAAAAAAATAGAAGTAAAAGTAAGAAGACTTTTATTTTGTATATCTTATCCAAGGAACCCAAGGAGCAAGAGATTATGGATAATGTCTTACATGCCAATGAGTCACTTTAAGTGAGAGTCTAGGAAAGAGTTATGGAAGGATCAGACAAAATATGTAAAATATAGTATACAAATTTAGTTGGTAGAAAATTCTCAAGCACACCTCATTGGTGAGGGGTAGATTTCACATAGTGTGTCTTCATTCCAAGTCTCCCCTGTAATGTCTACTGTGATACAAACTTGGTCACAGGAGTAAGTCATTATTTTGTTATAGTTTAAGACGTTCCTTTTTGACAGATGCTGTTGGTAATTCATAAAATAGTTTATGGCTGGTTGGAGATTTTAGGGACCTGTCATTCTTATATTTCATGGTCTTAAACGCCTCAAATTTCCTTACCCACTGGTAGTCATGTGTCCTTTGAGATTATGGGTAAACTGGTGCCTCTTTCTCTCTTCATATACTCCTCATTCTCATTGTTGGGTGTCATTACTTCAGGGTGCTGAAAGCCAAAACAAAGCTTCGGGCCCGGAGCCTCAGTCCTTGGATGAATTTACCAGCCTGCTTATCGCAGATGACACTCGCGTCATGGTGGACCTGCTCAAGCTGTCTGTGTGCAGCCGGGCTGGAGACAGGGGCAGGGACGTGCTCTCTGCTGTGCTGTCCGGCATGGGTGTTGCCTATCCTCAGGTGAGTCACAGGAAAAGTGGGGGCACCCTGCTCCCTCTCCCTTCCCTATGTGGGGCTGACCTCTCCAGGGAGATACTGCTGTTGACCACACTTGATCTTGTGCTGGATTTCGTCCTGGCAGAGGCAGTTTAGAAAGCACTCTTTTAAAACAAAGCATGTAATTATTCCATCTTTTGCCTGTTTTAGAATTGGTTTGTGGATCATTTTCTTACTGATATGTTAGAGTTCTTTAAATAAGTCCCTTATCTGTTATATATTTTGTAGTTTCCCCCTCCGGTTTGCCTTGTGACATTATTTTGATAATTTTTGCCATGTAGAAATTTCTAATTTTTATGTACTCAGATCTGCAAGTTTTTTCATTTATGGCTTCTGGGTTTTGTATTATGCTGAAAAATGCTTGCTTATATGACAGTCTTTTAAATAAATTCTCTCAAGTTTTCTTCTAATCATCTTTATGATTTTATTTAGTATGTTTACATTTCTGAGCCATCTAGGATATACCTTGATGTAAGGAATAAAGGGATCCAACTTAATTTTTTTCTAAATGGCAAACCAGTTGCCCTATCATCATTTATTGAATAATACATCTTTTCCCCAGTGATTTGAAAACTACTTTTGTCACATTTTAAATTCCAGTGTGTGTATTTGGATCTATTTATAGACTCTCTTCTGTTCCATTGCTATAACTCTTAATGCTCTAATAATACAGTATTTTAACTATTATAGCTTTAAAATACATTTTAATATTTGGTAGCACTGGGTCCAGTAGGACTTCATGTCATTGTGGAAATGTTCTGTACCCGAGCCATTCCATACTTTAGCCATCAGCCACATGTGTCTGTTGAGCACTTGAAATATGGCTAGTGCACCTGAAGAACTGAGTTTTTTATTTTATTTAACTTTAATTAATTTGAATTTGAAGAGGCACATGTGGCTAGTGGCTATTTAATAGGTCTAGACTACAGGTCTAAAGTATGAAGTCAATATTATATCGGTATATCTTAGATATAGGACTGATCAGTGCTTGGTCCTTGGGCTTCCCTCAGGACTCTGTTATCAGCAACCATACTCTGCCTTTTCAGAACCAGCTGTGCCAGGGAGCCTAATGTAGCATTCCCAGTCAGACATGCCATCTGTGGTTCTCTGGGCCCCATGTCACCAAAATGACAAAGCACTAAAGTGTGGTTGAGTGGTGTTGAAAATTAGTAAATGCTTTGGGGGATGTTTTAGTGGCTTGTTATTTCTTAATATGTATTCAGGAAGAATTAAAAAGTTATAGGTTTCCTTCTTTCTGGTTTTTTGAGATAAGTTACTTGACATAATTCTAAGATTAAATCAAGGTGATGGGCTTTGCAGAGGAATGCCATTTGATGATGCCAACACCTGCTTTTCAGTAACTCAGCCAGGTTCCAGGAGAGACAGAAATAAGGACCCAGTTGTCTTCAAACTGCCCTTCCCAATTTGGCAAGATGGTTACGCCTGTGTCCTGGCTGACCTAATATTTGGAATTTTAAAAAAAGAGAAGACAGTTGAATTAAAAAAAATCATGACAATGATAATAGTTTATTAACATAACTGTTTACTAAGCTAAGCTATTTGTTATCTAAATGTGAGGAAAAATAGACAAAAAGAAAAATCTATTCCTGAAAAGTATGGAATAGGAATTGTGTAGAGAAGAATTATTTTTTATGAATTAAAAATTTGGGGATTAATATGTTATTGCTGTTATAACATATTCTCATTTGTTTATAAAAATAGCAATGAAGGAGTTTATAATCACCATCATTAACCACTTAAATGGTTTGAATCACCACTAAATTCCTAAAGTAAAATAAGGCCATATGGATGAGAGAATATGGTGTGGGTGCGGCTTTTAGTGTGCCAGGGAGAGAAATCCCCCAGCTGTGTTCATATGATGCATAGCCCCCTTTTTCAGCTACCCTGTCTGCCACTGTTTATCCTGGATGCTTCATCATTGGTGATTCCTGCCCCTCCCACTCAACTCCCAGTGCCTTATAGGATTCTGGTCATTTTGTCAGCTTTCTGCCCCTTCCCCTGATAAACTTTCCTCACCAGAAAGTAGACTTGTCTTGGTGTGAGAAGAAACTGTTGTCACAGCTGTTAGGTTTTATCAGCTGGCATGTATTGAGTGTATGTTAGGCGCCTTCTGGCTATTTGTATTCATATTGTCTCTGAGCTTCTCAGTACCTTTGCAAGCTCTGCACTGTCTTGATGGTATGGTGAGGAAACCGAGCCCTGGTTTGAACTCAGTTTTGCAAACTCCAAGTCCTCCATTCTGCAACCCTGTCCCTGTGGATAGATTTGGAGCAGGACAAGCAGGGGCAGCATTCATACGGCCCAGGTGTGGGGCCAGTCAGCCTCCTCATCTGTGTCCCTGCTTCCTCCCAGGTGGCAGATATGTTGTTGGAGCTTTGTGTCACTGAGTTGGAAGACGTTGCCACAGACTCACAAAGCGGCCGTCTTTCCTCTCAGCCCGTGGTGGTGGAGAGCACCCATCCCTACACCGATGACACTTCCACCAGCGGCACAGTGAAGATACCAGGTACTGACTGGGCCAGCCCTGGGAAAGCTTCAGGGCCCTCTGCCTGTGGAGCAGCCCAATTCTGTCATTGCTCCTACATTTCCGTTTCATAGAAGAAAAGCTACAGCATTGGTGTGGAATCATTTCCCCCCTTTTCCAGAAACCCATTGCACAATAAAACATAACACAGAAAGCCACAGAAAGTAAATGTTTAGCTTCTCAATGATCAAGTGGTACCCTGGTCATCAAGACCAGGTCTAAATGTAACCTGTGCCAACCCCTAGAAGCCCTGTGTGTGTCCTCCTGCAGTGACACGTCCTGCCCTTGAGCCATCATCGCTGACTTGCATTTCTAGACAGCTTCTATTACCCAAGTGTGCATCTTTCTTTTCTTTTCTTTTGTCAATTCATGTGTCAAGGCACCAGGGCCTTGGACCCACCAAGCTTCCCTGCTCCCAGGTCCTCTGCATGCACATTCCTGCTGTAATTCAGCATGTTCCTCATCCCATCCTTCTGCAGCTAGCACCTGATCCAGAGCTGCATTGGCTCAGCCCTTGGCAAGCCCAGTGGAGATGGTGACCCAGCATCAGGCGGCTACCGTGTCTCCTTGCCTCTCCTCTGCAATGTGACAGCCACTGGCACTCAGTGCCTGAGGCCATTGATCCATTGGGGGCTGCAAAATGGTGCTATTCTAATTGAGCCATTTCTTTCTTATTTATTAGCTGGAATACTTGATAAAGAACATTTTCTCCTAATCCTTCAGTTTGTTACCCAGGTGTGCTGTTTGCATAAGAAAGGCAGGATGAAAGCTTGATTCTTCCCTTCTGTTTACCAGTTTTCAAGAGAATGAGTTAGTTCCCTATCATTCTTTTTTTTTTTTTTCCTTTTTGTCTTTTTTCGTCATTCTTTGAAAGTGACCAGTTGTTTTTCATGGATCGAAACACAGATGATGGGTTTTAATTCATTGTGATCATTATCCTCATTAAAGCTCAAATCACCCATCTCTGGACAGTGGCAGCCTCTTCAGTATGGCTCCTGAAATGACTCTGGTGGTCCCTTGATAACTTCCACATAGTCTGGTGTTGCAAGGTGTTCAAGGCTTGTCTTACCGGTTTCCACGCTCTGCTTGGGATCTGCCCTGGTTTCTTTTAGTGAAGGTGTCATTTCAAGATCACAGCCCAGGTTCTGGGATACTCATTGCTACTGTCCTTGTTTCTAGGCCTTTCTAGTGGACAGAGAAAGGATGGATGGGTGGATGGACAGACAAACTGACTTTCATTTTAGTTCATGCTGATACTTTTGATTAAAAATTCTAAAGTACAGGGTTTCCACTTAACCTCTTCTGTAATATCTGCGTCTCTTTTCTTCCATACCAAATCCTGGTTCCAAGACAGATGATAGAATGTCTCATGATTTTTTACTTTATCCCACGTGATATTTACAACAGACTCAGGACACAACTCTGCAGCAAAGTCATCAGCAGTCCTTAAGATCAGGCTTGTCTAAGAGAGTTTGTGTCCACTGAACTTGAAAGGTGCCTTTTCTCAATATTAAATCTTTGAATCATGTATTTTCCCCCACATAAGTGTGATGATAACAAATTTTTCCTGTATTAAGTCATGTGCTTTTTTTTTTTTTCCCTTTTTTTCGTGTCCGGCAACGGATTGCAACCCTCAGTGTCGCACCCGCACCGGACCGGGACCGGCAACGGGATCACAACCCTCGGTGTTGCTCCCGCACCTCACTCAGCCAGTGAGCGGGAACCGGTCTGTATGTGGGATCCGAACCCTCGGCAGGAGCGCCACTGCGCTCTCAAGTGCGCCACCGGGCCGGCCTGTCATGTGCTTTTTTTTTCAGTAATTTTACTACAATGTGTGTTCATGTTGGTCCAGCTGATTTCTCAGATAAGGGGTGTGCTTCTTTAAAATGCAGTTCCACATCTTCCCTTTCAGGACACTGTCTTGAATTCCAGTCTGTAGTGTTTGTTCTGTTGCCTTGCTTGGTCCTCTTTTCCAGGGAGGGTCATTATCCATGTGCTGGATGCCTTTTAGATTTAATGTTGGTTACTTCCTCTCTCAAATACTTTTTAACTCTATTTCTTTAAAATTTTTTTTCTTTTTCTCCTATCTTAAGGCATTATCTGTTGTGTTTAGTTGATTTTTTACTCTTTCTAGTTTAGTCACCATTTCGGAATTTTTTTTAGTTGTAATTCTTTCCCGAGTTTTATTTTTTAGTGTTTTGGTGTTCCTAATTCTGATTTATGTTTTTCTTTTATGTCTTGTATAGACACATCTTTCCGGCCTGCTTTCATTGTTGTAGGGATGTTATTCTGTTCCTTATTCTTTCTTTTCTAACAATAACTTTGTATTGGATTTGGCCTTGATACTTTTATCTTGCTCTTTTCTTTTCTGGCTGTTGGCTGGTATGGTGACCTTGGTGACACCAACGCCGTAAATGCACTAACTGGCCAGCCCAGTATCTTGCTTGTTTTTATGTGAAATTAGTTTTTTTGTTTGTTTGTTTTCTTGTTAACTTTAAGCAGTTACTCTTATTGGTACTCTGTGTAAAGTCTATCAGTACACACCTGTAACCTCAAAATGGGATCCATGCTCCTGACCGAGGCCTGTGTTATGCTATTCCTTCCACCCTCCCTCCTGTGCGTTTTTCCTGGCCCTACCACCTTATCCTCTGCTAGTCTTTAAAAATGTCCCAGCCTGAAGGGAACCCCCTGTTTCTCTACACACAGTTCTTCTGGTACCCAGTGTGGGGGTTTTCCACACCAAGAAATTCTCCAGTTCTATGTGGACACCAACTGGGTATCCCACAGTTCAATTCAGTTCTGGCACTGACTGTCCACACTTAGCACAGACCCCACAGGACGAGACTGCCCCAACTTCAACACCAATTGCAAGTAGTGGGTCCCCAGGTTAATCACAGCTTCTGTCTGATGGGGCTACAAATTGGTGTTCCCATAGCCCCTTCCTCAGTTTCGACAATTTGCTATAATTCTTGGTCTGGGGATAGGGCTTGCATTGTGAAAATTTGCCTGGAGGGAGAGCACAAAATGAATTGGCTGAGCAGAAGTGTGTTCTGGCCTTTCAGTGTGCAGGCATCTTCTTATGTGGAGGGTGGTGTAGGGACGGGGATGGTCAGTCTTAGGTTCTTGTTTTTGAGGTTAATTCTTGCTGACTGCCTGTAGCTTTTAAACACAGTTGTCTCATCATGGTGTGCCATGGCTGTGGTGTGCCAGCTGGGAGAAGTCACTCTGTGGTGTGTGCTCGCTTGTCTTCCAGGTGCAGAGGGACTCAGGGTGGAGTTTGACCGACAGTGCTCCACAGAGAGGCGCCACGACCCTCTCACTGTCATGGATGGTGTCAACAGGATTGTCTCTGTGCGGTCAGGTGAGGAAGGGAGGTTGAGCAGGGCACAGTCTGCTGCCACCACCTCTGTGAACAGAATTGGCAACCTTTGTAGGACAGAATGCTGCTGTTTCCTTCTTATGGGAGGGAGCCTTAAGGAAGGGACAGTAAGCTATTCAGCTGTGAAGTGCAGTAGGTTTCATTTGCCTCTTTCCAATAATTTAAATAAGGTAAGTATCCTTGCGGAGTGGAGTGTGCAGTACACAGCTGATGGTGGGTGGCTGAGTGGGCAGCATGAGAGGGGCCTGTCGGGACATGGCCAGCCTTGCTTAGATGGTGGAGAAGTACACTAGATGTGTGGGTGCCAGGCCATGCGAGGTGAAATTTGGCATACGACAAAGCTTTTAAAAGGGATTCATTTTTCATTGATTGCGGGGAGGGCTCAGCTGTATATGGAGTGAGTGTTGTGTGCGTGTGCTGGGTGGAGCTGGCGCAGGTGGGAGGTGGCATGTATGGGTTCCTCTCTGCCCTACTTATGTTCCAGGAGGTCCGCGGGGGCAGATCATTCCATCTGCAGGGCTTGTTGAATGCTCTTTTACTGGGCATGTGAGAGCTGTCAGTACTGGGGTGTGCACATCTTTTCAGACCTCTTTATCCTTCATCTTGAGCAAGGGGCGACAAACTTTCCTGTAAGGGGCCAGGTAGTAAACATGCCGCGCTTTGTAGGCTGATAACAGTGATGGGTCTTCCGAAGGCAGCCCCCACATGCTGCCTGACGGTCCCTCTAAAGCAGAGCCAGGCTGGGGTCTCTCTACCTGCTCTAGGACACCCTCCTCTCCACAGCTGCTCCCAGGTGGCCTCTTCCTGGCCATACTGAAGGTACATACATGTACCCTTATGGGAACAGTTCTTTCTTATGTTGCCATTATATGAGACCTTCCCTAGGTAATATCCCCACAGTTCTGACCTGGGTGTGCGCTGGCTGGCCCTGTAGGCCTTGCACTGCCCCTGAGCATATGTGATCATCTTTTCTGGGGTAGTGGCTTCCATCAGGGCATTGCCTGTCCGCCCTCACTTCTGCCAGTACTTAATTGGGGGCTAAATGAGTGTTTGTTGAAGGGCAGGGTAAATTGAATCATGATTTCCAAGAGTGGCGTGTTGCTGTGAACTTAAACCTGGGAACTTGGGTTGAAGGAGTCTACTGTTCAGATGAGGTTTAAATGAATTTGCTTTTATCTGAAGAAGTTTGTGTTGCTGGGATGATGGCATGAACCTAACCCCAGGGTGTACTTTTCTCTGCAGGCCGAGAGTGGTCCGACTGGTCCAGTGAGCTCCGCATCCCGGGGGATGAGCTGAAGTGGAAGTTCATCAGTGATGGTTCTGTGAACGGCTGGGGCTGGCGCTTCACAGTCTACCCCATCATGCCAGCCGCAGGTAGGGAGGGGCTGATGGCCATCAAGCTTTGGTGACTGGCTACAGCTGTGACCCAGCCACACGGGACCATGCATGTTTTCCATTGAGTAACTTATGGTCTGCCCTCTCCTGCCATGTTGGGAGCGGAGAGGGAGGGCCACCAGAGGACCCACTGAGGTGAGGATCAGGACCACAAAGAGCTACTTCAGCCATCCAGCTTTCAGGGTGCTAGCACTGCGCCTTCACCCGACATGAACATTGTTGCTGGTTGCAGTTCTTAAGGCTTTTGATTACAGTTAAAATTTCAGCATAAAGAGCATGGCTTATGTGACTTAGGCAGATGTGCACAGCTTTTTCTGCTGCATTACAGGTGGGTGGGAGCTACCCTGTATGAGTCGCATTTCTAATGTGTCTCCTAGTGGGGGACTCCCACCTTTTCAAGCACGGGGATGTTCACAGTGCTCATCCACAGGCCCTAAAGACCTCCTTTCTGACCGCTGCGTCCTCTCCTGTCCGTCCATGGACTTGGTGACGTGTCTGCTAGACTTCCGCCTCAATCTCACCTCCAACAGAAGCATTGTCCCTCGCCTGGCAGCCTCGCTAGCAGCATGCGCACAGTTGAGTGCCTTAGGTAAGTGTCGCCTTTGCTGCCATGTCTGTCTTCCTAGTTGGCAAAATGGGAAAGCTTCTGATGTTTTCTGTCTGCTCATTTCAGCTGCCAGTCACAGAATGTGGGCCCTTCAAAGATTGAGAAAGCTGCTTACAACTGAATTTGGGCAATCAATTAACATAAATAGACTGCTTGGAGAAAATGATGGGGAAACAAGAGCTTTGGTATGGAGCTTCATTACACAATTTCTAGACCTGTCACCCTTGGGAATAAAATGCTGCTTTAATCATTTAAACCTCTTAAGTCAGTGAGAAGAGTTGGGAAATTTACGCAAGAATAAGGAGGCCTTTGTCATATGTAGGCTTTTCCTTATGTTGCTACATGTACTAAGTCAAGCTGGACTTTGATTTTTTAAAAATCAGTGTGTCAGGGCCGAGCCCGTGGCGCACTTAGGAGAGTGCGGCACTGGGAGCGCAGCAGCGCTCCTGCCGCGGGTTCGGATCCTATATAGGGATGACCGCTGGTGCGCTCACTGGCTGAGCACGGTGCGGCCGGTCTCAAAAAGGCCAAAAAAAATCAGTGTGTCAGGGCCGAGCCCGTGGCGCACTTAGGAGAGTGCGGCACTGGGAGCGCAGCAGCGCTCCTGCCGCGGGTTCGGATCCTATATAGGGATGACCGCTGGTGCGCTCACTGGCTGAGCACGGTGCGGCCGGTCTCAAAAAGGCCAAAAAAAATCAGTGTGTCAGCAGCTGTGAATATAGGATTGTGCTTATTGGACTTAACGATCAGTCTGCCTGACACATCCCCTTTATTTTGCTGGAAAAGAAAGCTCCTGTTGAACCTAACCACATGAGACAGACAGGATTTGCAGGCCGGAGAGGGACTGGTTCCCTGGGTGGCTATACTGAGATTGAGGCCAAACGTTTGAGGTGAATGTTCAGACTCCCTCTTTTTCTTTTAGTGTTCATGTCCTTTGGGCTTTTTCCTACTTGAGAATGTAAATAAGCATTTTTTTAGGGGGAATAGTATCAACACAGCAAAACGCTTTGCTTGTAGAAACAAAACAAACTGTGAACTCCCTGCATTTTGGATTCCTGCAGCAGAATATGACTTTGTTATTTTCTTAGAGTTTTACAGGCAGTGCTCTTGCTGCTTTGGTGAAAGGCCTTCCAGAAGCTTTGCAAAGGCAGTTTGAATATGAAGATCCTATTGTGAGAGGTGGCAAGCAGCTGCTGCACAGTCCGTTCTTTAAGGTAATATCTCACTTATTTTTAAAGTGATGGAAGAGCCACTGAGAGCTGTCACATGCAGCGTGCCATGTTTTGGGCCTGTTAGGGCAGTTGTAGGTATTGCTGAAGTTGAATATGAAAAATCTCAAGAATTAATTGTGTGGTCTACACCCTTATACCTTACGTCTTTAGCTGAGCATTAGCATGCTTTGAGGCGCATAGGCCTTCTAGTTAGTTTGCAGAGGCAACAAGTGTTGTAGCAGTTGTTGGATCTGAGGTCCTGTTACTTATAATGGAATGCCAGAAACTGGCATCAGAATTACATTGATGACTACCCATTAAACCGTCAATGGATTAAGCCATTATGAGGGTACATGAGGGTACTGTCCTCACAATCTAATCATCTTTTGAAGGCCCTACCTTTCAATTACCATAATAGGATATCCCACCCTCTTAGCACTGTTACAGTGTAGATGAAGTCAACACATGAACTTCTGGGGACACATTCTGCCCGTGGCCCTTAAAGTTCATGTTCTTCTCATAGGTAAATACATTCATTCCACCACTAAAGTCTTAACTTGTTTCAGCTCAAAAAGTGCGAAGTCCAAAGTCCCATCTGTGAAATCAAAACAAGTTATCTACTGCCAAAATACAATGCAGGAACAGGCATAAGAGAAATTCTCATTCCAAGATGGAGAGATGAGCCAAAAGAAAGGTGTAACAAGTCCCAAACAAGTCTGAAACCCAACAGAGCAGTCATCAAATCTCAAAGCTAAAGAATAACCTCCCTGACTCCATATCCTGTCCTCTGCACACTGGTGTGGGGGTTGGGCCTCCAAATCCTCAGGCAGCTCTCCTATGGCTTTCCTGGGCTCAGGCCATGCTTCAGCTCTTTCAGGCTGGTGTACAGTTCTAAGGTCTCTGTGGCGGTCCTGCTGCCATAGCTATACTAGGCATGGCTCTGGTGGGCTTTCTCTGCTGCAACTCTGACCCCACATTTCTGTTTGACATTACTCTAGTTAAGGCTGTCTGTGGTGACTTTGCCCCTGTGACAGATCTCTTCTTGGGTCACAGGCTTTTCCATATATCTTCTGATATGGTGGAGACTGGCACAGCTCTGGCATTCTGTGAGCCTGTAGACTTAATACCATGTGGATGCTGCCAAGGCTTCCAGCTTGCATCTTCCAAAGCTGCAGTTCCAATTTAGCCATGGCTGGAGCAGCCAGGGTGCAGGTAGCAGCATCCTGAGGTGACCCTGGGCAGCAAACCCATGGAAAGTACCTTGGGCCTGTTCCCTGAAACCATTCTGTCTCACTAGGCTTCTGAGCCCATGATGGGAGGGGCAGCCTCGGAAATCTCTGAAATGCCTTCAAAACTTTATTTCTCTTCTCTTGATAATCCCTTCTTTCTATCCTGATCTTTGCAAACAGTCCCTGGGCTATACTCTTGGTTTCCTTTCTTGGTTTCATTCTTTACATGGCCAGGGCGAGAGTTTTCCAACTTTTTACCCTCTGCTTCCTTTTTAATTATAAATGTTTGCTTTACCTTATGCCTTTTCTGCCATAACTCAGCATAGGCTGTTGCAACTATCCATACAGCTTTCTGAGTGCTTTGCTGCTTAGAAATTTCTTCTGCCAAATATGCTGGTTCATAACAAGTTCTACATTCCATTAAGCCCTTAGGCATGAACAGAATGCACCTAAGATTTTTGCAGCTCTATAACAAGTGTGGCTTCTGCTCCAGTTTCCAATACATCTGAGACCTCCTCAGAATGTCCTTTATTGTCCATATTTTTATCAGCATTTTAGATACCACCATTTAACCAGTCTCTAAGACATTTCAAACTTTCCCTGGTCTTCTTGTCTTCTAAAACCTCATTAGGATGTAGGCTTTCTCTAGCCTGCTCCTCCAAATTCTTCCTCTGCCTCTTACCCAGTTCCAAAGCTGCTTCCACATTTTCAGGTATTTGTTGTAAGCAACACCCCACATCTGGTACAAGTTTTCTGTATTAGTCTGTTTCTGTTGCTTATAACAGAATACCTGAAACTGGGTAATTTATAAAGAAATAAAATTTATTCCTTACAGTTTTGGAGGCTGAGAAGTCCAAAGTCCATGGAATGCATCTAGTGAGGGCCTTCTTCAACGCGGGGTATCACATGGCGAATGGGCTGAGCAAGAGAGAAATAACCTGCTTACTCACTTTCCTTATAAAGCCATCATAACCATGCCAATGACCACCCATTAAACTATAAATAGATTAATCCATTCGCAAGGGGACAGTCCTCCCAGTCTAATCTTCTCTTCAAATAACTATAGTAGGATCTTTCATCATCAACACTTGTTACAGTGTAGATCTAGTTTCCAGTACGTGAAACTTTTTGTGGTGTGGGGGGACACATTTGACCTATAGCATCTAGGAACTGTTGGAAATAACTGCATCATTGATGGTGGTAAAACACTTCCTGGACATGAGGCAGTCAGCCTGGAGTAAGGTGCTCCTGAGTGAGGACCCACAGAAGCCCTAGGACAACGGTTGTGGCAATTGGCTCATCTTCAACACGTTAGCTGTGTTTCTCACCATCCCAGTGTTTTTTATTTTGGTGGATGCAGGTGCTAGTAGCTCTTGCTTGTGACCTGGAACTGGACACTCTCCCTTGCTGTGCTGAGACACACAAGTGGGCTTGGTTTCGACGGTACTGCATGGCCTCCCGTGTTGCTGTGGCCCTGGACAAAAGAACGCCATTGCCCCGTCTGTTTCTTGATGAGGTATTGCATGTTATTTTGTCTTTTTTTTTTTTTTTTTTTTTTCCGTTTCCG
>NW_007737835.1:0-377 GCF_000696425.1 Galeopterus variegatus | reverse complement strand
TGTCATTCTTTAACAAATTACAAATAAAAGAACAAAAATGCTGATCCAAAAAAAAAAAAAAAAGGAAAGAAAGTTGTGCAAGGACACAGTTAGTGGCAGAGCTAAGTTTCTAATCAAGATCTTCCTCTTGATCTTTACACTGTGCTACTTCCCTACCTGCCTGTGTATATGGTTTTTTGATCAGTCAGTCACAAACGTCTTCAAGTTTCTATTGTACATGCAATAAGATGGAGAAAAATATAAGCACGGAATTTTGGGTGAGGTGGGGAGTGGAGAGGTAGCCAGGTAAGAAAGCTGCCTATATGGGGCCACACCTATAGGAGAAACGGTCAGAGTGGGGCCTGGATTACATGTAATGCCCCACAAGGCTGGGCACA
>NW_007737834.1:48853-49508 GCF_000696425.1 Galeopterus variegatus | reverse complement strand
CGGCAGGAGCGCCGCCGCACTCCCAAGCGGCGCACTCTCCAGTGCACCACCAGGCCGGCCCCAAAAGTTACTATTTTTGACAGAAAATTCAACACCAGTTGATAATAACTCTAGTTGCAATAATGAGTCATGAAATACATAAAATTGTGATGGTTTTATGCACCAGGAGGTAAAAAAGTATGAATTATACTTTCTGTTTTATGAAGAATTCAATACCAACCTATCTATCTATCTATCTGTCTGTCTGTCTGTCTGTCTGTCTGTCTGTCTGTCTGTCTGTCTATCTATCTATCTCTATCATGTTTAAAAGTTATAACCTTAAGTTCTTTGGAAACTTCACTCATATCAAAGTCTTCAGCATCTCTAGGCAATGCGGCATAAATAAATGTTGCTGTAAATTTTTATTTATATGTATAAAATACTGTATGTTTTAGAAAATACTCATCTCATTTAATTCTCACAACTCTGAATCATAGTGGCAGTTTATTGCTACAGTTAAATCTAGTTTATTCTGATTATCACGTTGTTCATGCCTGTGTATATGTTTTTGTGAGTTTGTGTACTTAAGTGTCCTTGAATATGTATGTGCCATGTGTTAGTCCACATGTGTCCTGAGTATGCATACTTTTACACATCATGGACATATATCTCTGTG
>NW_007737834.1:42243-47444 GCF_000696425.1 Galeopterus variegatus | reverse complement strand
TGTGTGCATGTGTGTGTGTGTGTGAATGAGAGAGAGAGAGAGAGAGAGATGGTACTTCAAAAAGTTCATGGAAAGATTTGTGCTATCTTCTAATTCTATTTTTCCATGAACTTTTTGAAGAACCCTCATATATATATAAATGTACCATACATATGTGTATACATGTACACACACATACACATACACAACTTGAAAGCAATAGGAAGTGACTGTAAGCAGACAGAAACTTAAGGTGAGTTTACCCTTGAAAGATGACAGCAGAAGTGGGTTAGAATTGTGAGTTTGTGGTTTTTCTTTCCTGAAGGTGCTCCCCAAACCTAGAATTCCTGTGGCATATACAACAGTGCTACTGGCTCAAGGTGGCACAGAATGTGGAATAATAGGGGTGGGAGCCCTGGAAGTAAGAGAGTAACAGAAGGGATGGGCCTCCAAATCTGTGTATACACTATGCCCCAAATCCTGGCTGACCACTATACTACACACAAATGCGGAGACCCTGGGCCCCAGTAGAAAAAGAAATGCAGGCAGAAAGAATAGAGTAGTCGTCCACTAAATGAAAGAACTGTGCTGGGTGATGTTTGTGAGTTGGTTGCTGTATAGACTGAAGGAATTTCTCAATCCATTAAAAATCAGGTGGCAGAAATCAAAAAACATTAATGTAACATATCAGAGGAAAAGCTCAGGAGGATGAGCTGAAAATTCATGAGAAGGTCCTGGAAGCATGAGAACCACTGCGAAGGTGAGTACAAACTCTGCCCCAATCCTTGGTTGAACACTAAACTACATGAGGCACAGGGGATACCTTCAGGTAGCCAGGTGAAATAAAAAGGAAAAAAAAGTGAAAAGTTGCTCAAAATTCTTTGGCTTAAAATCCCCTAATGGCTTTCTATCATATGTAGAGTAAACTCTTCCCTGACATAAGCTGGCCCTTGCCTTCCTCCCTGAACTCTGCTCCAAACACTCTTCACTCTATGAATTAGCCAGGCTGGCTTTTTTCTTCCTCCAGCATACCAAAACCATTCCTGCCAAAGGACTGAAAGATTATATAATTTATTGCCTAAACTGAAACTCTTCTGAGAGTCAGGAGGTTTTATCAATAACCAGAACAACAGGTGTAAACCAAAACTGTGCCAGATGAGAGGCTGGAACTAGACTCCCACACAAAAGCAACATCCTGAAGGGTTCCAATTTCAGCAAAAGGGTAAACTAGGAAAAAATGAACTAGACAAAAGTGGCCCACTATACAAAATTTCAAAAAGGAAGGGGTAGGAGGTGAGAGGAAAGCATTTCTACCGAGATTTAGAAACCTCAAGACTGCTTGTGTGTGAGACTGATGTTCAAATGTACACTCAAAATGGATGAAAGACTTAAATATAACAACACCTGAAACTGTAAAACTCCTAGAAGAAAACACAGAGGAAACACTTCAGGAAGTAGAACTGGGCAAAGACTTTATGAATAAGATCTCCAAAGAACAGGCAACAAAAGAAAAAATAAACAAATGGGATTATATCAAACTAAAAAGCTTCTGCACAGCAAAGGAAACAATTAAAAGAGTGAAAAAGACAACCTACAGAATGTCAGAGGGATTAATATCCAGAATATACAAGGAAGTCAAACAACTTAACAGTAGAAAAACAAATGATCCGATTTAAAAATGGGCAAAGGAGCTGAATAGATATTTCTCAAAGGAAGGCATGCAAATGGACAATAGGTACATGAAAAAATGTTCAACATCACTAATCATTGGGGAAATGCAAATCAAAACCACATTTAGATATCATCTTACCCCAGTTAGACTCACCATTATAAAAAAGACACACAATAACAAATGTTGGTGTGGATGTGAAGAAAAGGAAACTCTTCTACACTGCTAATGGGACTGTAAATTATTACAGCTATTATGGAAAACAGTATGGACGTTTCTCAAATAACTACAGATAGAAATACCATATGATCCAGCAATCCCACTTCTGAGTATACACCCAAACGAATGGAAATCATTATGTCAAAGGGATACCTGCACTCCCATAATTGTCACAGCTCTATTTACAATAGCCAAGAGTCAGAACCAACTTCAGTCCTTCAGTGGATAACTGGATAAGGAAAATATGGTATATATACACAATGGAATACTACTTTGCCATGAAAAAGAATGGAATTCTGCCATTTGCAGCAACATGAATGAGTTTAAAGAAAATTATGTTAAGTGAAATAAGCCAAACAAGGAAAGAGAAATACCGAAATACCACATGTCCTTACTCATAAATGGGAGCTGAGAGAGAGAGAAAGAGACACACGGACGGACGGACGGATGGACGGAAGGAAGGAAAGAAGGAAGGAAAAAAGGAAAGGAAGGAGGAAAGGAAAGGAAAAAGGAAAGGAAAAGGAAAGGGAAAAGGAAAGGAAAGGAAAAAGAAAAGGAAAAGGAAAGGAAAGGAAGGGAAGGAAAAGAAAAGAAAGAAAGACCACAATGAAAGGTTGAATTTTTAGAAGGAGAGAAAAGACCTATAGTTACCAGAGGTGGGACTGGGGAGAGGGAGGGAGTTAGAGAGTAATTGGATAAGGGACACAAAGAATAATTATGGTTTATAATGATGAACATGCTAATAATATTGACTTTATCACATACTGTACACAGATACTGACAGTCAACTCTGTAACCCATAAATATATATAATCAAAAATAAATAAAATGAAAAGTCAGTGGATGTGGTACTTAGCAGATTAGATATCACTGAAGAGAGTAGTGAACTGGAAAATACATGTGAGGAAAAATTTATTTTACATTTTACACAGATAAATGATGGAAAACATGAGGGGTATAGTACCATTCCAGGATAAAAGGAGAAGGTCCAGCATAGGTCTATTAAAATTCTAAATGTGAGAGAATAGAGAAAATGGGGGGAAACAACATTCAAAGTACTAATATATGAAGTTTCCCAGAATTTTTGAAATACATGCATCCTTAGCTTCAAGAACCATAAGGACTTGCAAGCTCAGTAAATTAGAGTAGATCCAAGCCAGCACGTAGTGGATTTAAAGAATACAAAATGAGAGATCTTAAAACAAACAAAATAGAAGACAGATTGCCTACGAAGAAATAATGTCTTGACTGATAGCAGACTTCTTAAAAGCAACGATAGAAGCCAAAAGACAATGAAAATGCGTCTTGAAAATGCTGAGAGAAAAATGTCAATGCAGAATTCTATAGCCAATTGGATTATCATTTAAGAGGGAGATCAAAATAAGGATAGTTTTAGACAAATAAGACAGAGAATTGACCACTAACAGATCCTCACTCTTACTCCAGATTTCCTCATGGCTGGGTCACTCACAGCCTTCAGGTCGCATTCAAAAGTCACCACATCAGAGAGGCATTTCTTGACTAGTCGATCATAAATAATAATTCCCCTTCCCCTTACTATGTGTTTTTTTTCATAGCACTGACAAAATATATCTTTATTTACTATTACTTCCACTCCACTAGTCTGGGAGCTCCATGGGAACAAGAACTTTGTTTATCCCCAGCACTTAAAACTCTACCTAGTATATGGCAGATGCTCCATAAACATATTTGAATAAGTAAATTATTGAATGAAGCTTCATGGGATTTTTACAATTAGATATGTCAGAAATGATGGTGGCCTGGACCAGAGTAGTAGCAGTGGAGGTGGTGCGAAACATTTTAATTTGGAAATGCCTATGAACATAGATACAAAGACTATGAATAAAATATTAGAGAAAGAAACTGAGATATGTATAAAAAGTAACATAATTATCAAGATGGATTCTTCCAAGCAATGTAAAGATGGCCTGATAATAGAAAATCTATTAATGTAATTAACCATATTAACATATTAAAGGAGAAAAATCATGCAATAGACTTAATATGGACCAAGAAGCTACGTTGCAAAATTTTCAAATACATCTATAACTAAACACACACACACATGTATCTCTTAGAAAACTAGGAATGGAATGTATAGGGGATATCTGTCATACTACTTACTGCTCACTGTCATTGGTAATTTGTTTGGCCTTTCTAGAAAATCTTATGGAAATTCCCATGTTAGGATTTCTGCCTTCTCAATTTAAGAGTCAGAACTCCCAAGTTCCAGCTTTTCTTGGGGCTAAAATCAGGCCAGTGGCCTAAAAACCACCAATCACACTCAAACACACACACACACACACACACACACACACACACACACACAGACACACAGACACACACCAGAAGGAGCTTCAATTCAAAAGTGGCAACAAGAGGAAACAGGGTCTGCGTGGAACTGCTACTTTTGCTGATGGAGGTGGTGGCAAAGGCATCTTGTCTTTAGCACAGCTTGGCCACTAAACACATAAAAAGATGCTTAACCTCAAAGGAAATCAGGAAAATGCAAATAAAATCAATTAGATACCATTTTGTATCCATCAAAGTGTGACAATGCGAAGTATTAGCAAAAGTGTAGAAAATGGAGCTCTCATACACTACTGGTGGGAATATAAATTGATATAACCCGTCAGGAAAGTATTTGGCCCTATCTGAAAAAAGTTAAAAATGTGCAAACCTTATGAATCACACATTTTAACCAAAGGTACACACCTACAGAAACTTAAACATGTTCACAAGAAGATGTGTGCAAGAATGTTTTTGTATCATTGCTTTTTCATAGCAAAAATCTGGAAAAAGCCTAAATGTATATTAGCAAAAGAATGAATGAATGTATGAATATTCATATAATGTAATAATCTAGAGCAGTTAAAATAAGTGAATTAGATTAAATGCATCAAAAGGATTAGCTTTCAGTAAGGTTAAAGAAAACAACTAGTAAAAACATACACACACTATGATTTATTTTATATACAAGTTCAAAAACATGAAAACCACTGTTTGCTATTTACAAGTCCATGTGATATATACATTGTTAGGTATAAGTCTAAAGTATGTATGGAAATGACAAAAAGAAAAAAAGCAAATTGCGGTTGTCATTATCTTTGAGTGGGGAGAAAGAGAAGGGAATGGGATCAGGACAAGGTACACAGAGGACTACGCCTGTATCTTTAAAGGTTATTTTTTAAAATATGAAAAGAAATATGGCACATTTTTTAAGAGTTAAAAAAGATGGATGAGAGGGCCGGCCCGGGGGCGCCCTGGATAGTGCGCCCCTTGGGAAGCGCGGTGGCTGCCGTACGGCCCAGGC
>NW_007737834.1:39135-41243 GCF_000696425.1 Galeopterus variegatus | reverse complement strand
TTTTAAAAAAAAAAAAAAAAAAAAAAAAAAAAAAAAAAAAAAAAAAAAAAAAAAAAAAAGATGGATGAGGGCTACCTATTTTTTATATATTATTCTCTATACAGTCAAAACTACTGGGGAAAGTCATGTAGTGATTAGTTGCTCCTCAAGTATCCATGACCTTTGGCCAAAAGCAATCAGATTTTGACCTGACCATTTTAGAAATGCAATCAATTCCTTCCTTGCAAATTGAGACTGTATATACTCTCCAGGGATGATTGCCCCCAAATTGACAAATTAATTCTGTTGTTTTGTGAGGCATTTAAATGAAATCTTCCAGATAATAAGCTCAAGTCTGCCTCTTGGGAAAGGCACTTAATACATTTCCTACACAGGGCAGAGAGACTCTTAGCTCTTGGGGAGGAATTGCTGGCCTGGTGTTAGAGCCTGGACAGCTTCAACTCTCCAACACTGCTCAGTGTGTCAAAGCAGCTCCCAGAAAGAGCCTACAAGGCTGATGCAACATTAGCAGGGTATGAGGCCAAGGTACCTGACAACAACAGAGGCCTTGTCATTTCCCCTTAGTTTGGCCATTCCCTCCTCCCTTTGCTCTTTTCCTTCTCTCCATCATTATCTATTTTGTTGAATCATAATCCACATCCCTCTTACAGGTGTATTTAGCCCTTGAAATAGTCTTATTGATATTGTTTATGTGTCCTGCCTGTCTATGTTACATAAAAGTATCCCAGGAAATTCCCGGTCATAGACTCCTAGGAAAAAACCTACCAACACGGATCTTTTTCTACACTTTTTTTTTATTGTGGTAAAACATATATAAGGATTGCCATTTTAAGCATTTACAATATACAATTGCATGGAATTAATTACATTCAATGCTGTATAACCACTACTTCTACCTATTTCCAAAACTTTTTTGTCATCCTAAACATAAACCCTATACCCATTAAGCAATAACTGCTCATTATTCCTCATCCCGACTTTTGGTAACCTGTAATCTACTTCTGTCTCTGAATTTTTTCTTAAATTTATGTTTTCGTAATTGACCCGTGATAATTGTATATATTTACAGAGTACGGTGTGATATTTGGGTACATTCATACTGTGTGCTATGATCATATCAGGGTGTTTAGCATTTCCATCACTTCAAACATTTGCCACCTCTTTGTGTTGGGAACATTGAATATCCTCTCAACTAGCTCTCTGAAGTTATACGGTAATTTGTTCTTGGCTCTAGTCTCCTTATATTGCTATAGCACACCATGTCTTCTTCCTATCTCTCCACAGTTCTCTTTCCACTGACCACCCTCTCCTCATCATCCTCTCCCCCTACCCTTACTAGTCTCTAGCAACCTCTATTCACTCTACTTCTATGAGATCACTTTAAGTCCCACATATGAGTGAGAATATGTGGCATTTCTCTTTCTGTCACTGGCTTATTTCATTTATCAATTTTCTCCAGGCTCATCCACGTTGATGCAAATGGCAGAATCTCATTATCTTTTATGACTTTGTTATCCTATGGAATAAAAGGAAACTGACAGCCTAAGAGACTTTCAAAACAGACAAAACCTCCCATCTATTTTCTGCCTCAGACTTTCCATAAGGGAGGGGACACAGCCACTTTGTCCAGTGATAGGAAAAAAAAGGTAAAATAATTTCAAGTCTACTGCCACCAGGAAAACAGGTCCCTGTGTTACTTTCTTTTTAATTACTTTTTTTTTTTTTTCCTGAATGGTGTTTGGATACTTTAACTTTGCATGATTTTCCTGAGCAGTTGTTCAGCCAGAAGATATGTTAACTGAATCCGTTATCAAGAATTATGACTAAAATGTCTTTCATGGGTTCTCATTTCCCAAGCTTCCATTTTATCTTTCTTATTAAGCTAGATAGTTAGTTCTTTTATTGTATTGTCTACTTACATCATTACTTCGTTGTCCACTATATACCTTAGGAAGTTTCTCTTTTGACAAGTGACAGCTGGCACTTGTTACCTAGCAGAATCTTTTTTTTTTTTTTTTTGTCTTTTTTTTCCATGTCCGGCAACGGATCGCAACCCTCAGTGTCACCCCCGTACCGGACCGGGACCGGCAACAGGATCGCAACCCTCA
>NW_007737834.1:0-38773 GCF_000696425.1 Galeopterus variegatus | reverse complement strand
GAGCGCCGCCGCACTTCCCAAGCGGCGCACTGTAGCAGTGCGCCACCGGGCCGGCCCCTACCTAGCAGAATCTAAGCCATTAAAGTATCCCTGGAGAGAGGGTGAGGTTAACAATACCTAGAATTGTCATTTTAATTTTCCTAGTTGTTCTGTCCCTGATTCTCATAACATTACTCCTCTATGCCCTCTTCATTTTCTCACTAGTTTTACTGGTACATTCAGATAGAAAATTGTTGAATATATAACCCAGGACCCTGGGTCCCTGCTCATCTGGTGTGCTGAAAGATCAGAAAAGAAGGTAGAACAGTGCCTGGGGACTTAGGAACTTGGGAATTAGGATGGCAGCTAAGCCAGAAGGTGGTTTGGATCAGAGTAGCAGCGAAACTTTATTTTGCAGCTATTACCTTTCTACCTTCCTTTCCAATCATGGACTATATGCATAGAATGCTATTCCTAAGCCAGTTCCCAACTCATTCTGCATTCTAATTTTTTTAAATTGAAACATAATTGATTATACATATTTGTGGGGTACAGAGTTGACTATAAGTTTTTGTACACAATATGTGATGATCAAATCAGGATAGTTGGCATATTCGTCATTACAAAATGTACTCATTCTTTATGTCCATTAAGCCAATTCTTCCGAACCCCCCTTACCCCCCCTTACCCCTCTAATAACCACAGTTCTGTTCTCTCCTCAAAGTTCAATGTATTATTGTCTTCTTTCTTTTCTTTTCTTTCTTTTTCTTTCCTTCCCCTCACTTATGAGTGAGTGCATGTGGTATTTCTCTTTCCATGTCTGGCTTGTTTCACTTAACATAATTTTCTCCAAGCTCATTCATGCTGCTGCAAATGGCAGAATTTCATTCTTCTTTATGGCCAAATAGTATTCCACTGGGTACATACACTACAGTTTCCTTATCTAGTCGTCCGTTGATGGACATTTAGGTTGATTCCATATTTTGGCTATTGTAAATAGAGCTGCAATGAACATGGGAGTGCGGGTATCACTTCAAAATGATGATTTCCATTACTTTAGGTATATACCACAGTAGTGAGATTGCTATATCGTATGGTAGTTGTATCTGTAGTTATTTGAGAAATCTCCATACTGTTTTACATAATGGCTGTACTAATTTACAGTCCCAACAACAGTATATAAGGGTTCCTTTCTATCCGCATGTCATTCTCTGTCTTTTTGATAATGGTGATCTAACTGAGATAAGATGGTATCTCAGTGTGGCTTTACTTGCATTTCCCTGATGATTAGTGGTGTTGAGCATTTTTTCATGTGTCTATTGTCTATTTGTATGTCTTCCTTTGAGAAACGTCTGTTCAGCTCCTTTGTTCACTTTTTAATCAGAATTTTTTTAAGCTGTTGTCTGAGTTTTGTTTATTTTGGATATTAATCCCTTGTCAGAAGCATAGTTTGCAAATAATTTCTCCTATTCTGTAGGTTGTCTTTTCACCCTGTTGATTGATTCTTCTGCTGTTCATAAACCTTTTAGTTTGATATAATCCCATTTGCTTATTTTTGTTGTTGTCTGTGATTTTGAGGTCTTATTCATGAAGTCTTTGCCCAATCCTATAATCTGAGTGCTTTCCCTAAATTTCTTTCTAGGACTTTTATAGTTTCAAATCTTATATTAAACTCTTTAATCCATTTTGAGTAGATTTGGATATATGGTGAGAGGTATGGGTCTAATTTCGTTTTTCCACATATGGATATCCAGTTTTCCCAGCACCCTTTATTGAAGAGGCTGTTGTTCCCCAGTGTATGTCCCTGGTGCCTTTGTCAAATATCAGTTGGCTGTAAGGATGTGGATTGGTTTCTGGGTTCTCTATTCTGTTCCTTTGTTCTGAGTGTCTATTTTTATGCCAGTATCATTCTGTTTTGGTTACTATAACTTTGTAGTATAATTTGAAGTCAGGTAGGGTAATGCCTCCAGCTTTATCTTTTTGCTCAGGATTGCTTTAGCTATTCAGGTTCCTTTGTTGTTCCAAATGAACGTCAGGATTATTTTTTCTATTTCTGTGAAGAACGTCATTGGTATTTTCATGGGAATTCCATTGAATCTGTAGATTGCTTTGGGTAGTATGGACGTTTTCACAATGTTAATCCTTCCGATCTAAGTGCATGGAATGTAGTTCCATCTTTTTGTGTCCTTTTTAATTTCTTTCAGCAGTGATTTGTGGTTCTAATTGTAGTGATCTTTCGCCTCCTTGGTTAAATTGAGTCCTAAGAATTACATTTTTTTTGGTAGATATTGTAAATGGCCTTGCTGTCTTGATTTTTTTATGCTAGTTCATTGTTGGTGTATAAAAATGCTGCTGATTTTTGTATGTTGATTTTGTATCCTGCAAATTTACTGAATTTGTTTATCAGCTCTAAGAGTTATTTTGTAGAGTCTTTAGGTCTTTCTATATGTAGGATCACGACATCTGCAAACAGATACAGTTTGACTTTGTCTTTTCCAATCTGGATGCCATTTATTTCTTTCTCTTGCCTAATTGCCCTGGCCAGTACTTCCAATACTATGTTAAATAGGAGTGGTGAGAGTGAGCATCGTTGTGTTGTTCCTGTTCTTTATGGAAAATCTTTCAGCTTTTCCCCATTCAGAATGATATGGATGGTAGGTTTGTCATATATATCTTTTACTATGTTGAGATACTTTCCTTTTATACCTAATTTGTTGAGTCTTTATCGTGAAAGGATGTTGAATTTTGTCAAATGCTTTTTCTGTGTCTACTGAGATGGTCATATGGTTTTTGTTCTTGATTTTGTTGATCTGCTGTATCACATTTATTGATTTGCATATGTTGAACCATCTTTGCATCCCTGGGATGAATCCCACTTGATCATAGTATATGACTTTGATGTGCTGCTGTATTCAGTTTGCTAATATTTTGTTGAGGATTTTTGCATCTATGTTCATGAAAGATACTGGCCTGTAGTTTTCTTTCTTTGCTGTATCTTTGTCTCGTTTTGTTATCAGAGTGATGCTGGCCTCAGAGAGTGAGTTTGGGAGAATGGCCACTGTTTTAATTTTTTTGGAATAGTTTGAAGAGAATTAGTGTTAATTCTTCTTCAAAGGTTTGGTGGAATTCAACAATAAAACCATCTGGTCACAGGCTTTTCTTTATTGGGAGACAACTGGTTACTCCTTCAATCTCATTGCTTGTTATGGTCTACTGAGGTTTTCTATTTCTTCTTGGTTCAATCTTGGTAGTTTGTATGTGTCCAAAAATTCATCCATATCCTCCAGGTTTTCAAATTTGATGGCATAAAGTTGTTCATAATAGTTTCTAATGATTCTTTGTACTTCTGTGGTATCAGTTGTAATGTCTCCTTTTTCACTACTGATTTTTGTTATTTGGGTCTTCTTGGCTTTTTGTTTTGTTTTGTTTTGTTTTCAGTTTGTCTAGAGAATGATTTGTCTATTGTATTTACCTTCTCAAATAAACAACTTTTTGTTTCTTTGATCTTTTGTATCATTTTTTTGTCTCTGTTTCAGTTAGTTCTGTTCTGATCTTAATTATTTCTTTCCATCTGCTAATTAGGGGGTTGGATTGTTCTTGTTTTTATAGTTCTTTGAAGGGTAATGTTAGCTTGTTTATTTGGAGTCTTTCTATTCTATTCTATATTTATGATTGCAATAAACTTCCCTCTTAGTAATGTTTTTGTAGTATCCCTTGGATTTTGGTGTGATATTTCTTTATTTTCATTAGTTTCAAGAACTTTTATGATTTCCTGTTTAATTTATTCTTTGACCCATACATCATATAGGAGCACGTTGCTTAGTTTTCATGTATTTGTATAGTTTCCAGATTTTCACTAGTTATTGATCTCTAGTTTTAATCTGTTGTGATCTGAATAGATACATGAAATCATTTCAGTTTTTAAAAATTTGTTGAGACTTGTTTTGTTGCTCAACATATGGTCTATCCCAGAGAATGTTCCATGTGCTGATGAGAATGTATATTATGTGCTTATTGGATGAAATGTTCTGTAGATATCTGCTAAGTCCAATTTGTCTAAAGTGTAGTTTAAATCCTGTGTTTCTTTGTTGATTTATTGCTAGATGATCTGTCTCAATGATGAGAAAATGGGAGTGTTCAGGTCTCCCACTATTACCATAAGTGGGTCTATCTCCTTCCTTGGGTCTAATAGTGTTGCTTTTTATGTCTGGGTGCTCTGGCATTGGGTGCATATATATTTATGATTGTTATGTCTTCTTGCTGGATAGATAGCGTTATCTTTATATAGAGGCCTTGTCTCTTTGTATAGTTTTTGGTTTAAAGTCTATTTCATCCAATATACAAAAGCTACTCCTGCTTGTTTTGGGTTTCCATTTGCGTGGTATATTTTTTCCCATTCTTTCACTATTAGTCTGAGTCTTCACAGGTGAGGTTAGTTTCTTGTAGGTCGCATATAGTTGGGTCTAATTTTTTAATCCCTCCAGCCAGTCTATGTGGGTGGGGAATTCAATACATGTATAATTAGGGTTGTTATTGAGAGGTACTATCTTACTACTGGCATTTTATTGATTTTTACATTGCTGTTTTAAATGACTTTTTTTTTCTTTCCTTTTTATTGTTTGTTTAGTGTTTGTTGGTTTTTTAAGTGGTAAGATACAGTTTTTCTTTCTTTCTCAATTGCATATCTGTTCTACCAGTTGGTTTTATTCCATCTCATGTATTCTTGGTGATGATTATCGTTTTTTTGTATTCCAGCTGCAGGCCTCCCTTGAGGATTTCTTGCATGGCTGGTCACATGCTGATGAACTCCCACAGTTCTTCTTTGTCTTGAAAATATAGTATTTCTCCTTCATTTCTGAAAGATAACCTGCTTGGCTGTAGTATTTTTAACTGGAGGTTTTTTCATTTTAGTACTTGAATACATCATTCAATTCTCTCTGGCCTATAAGGTTTCTTCTGAGAAGTCTGCTGTTAGTCTGATGGAGGCTCCCATATAGGTGACTTGACTCTTTTCTCTTGCTGCTTATAGGATTCTCTCTTTTAAGATTTTTGACTTTTGACAGTTTAACTACAATGTGCCTCAGAGAGGACATTTTTGGATTGAATCTGTTTGGAGATCTTTGAGCCTCTTAGATCAGTAAGTACATATCTTTCCCAATAATTGGGATGTTTTCCACTGCTATTTAGTTGAATAAGTTTTCAATGCCATTTGCTTTCTTTTCCCGTTCCATAACACCCATGATTCAGACGTTTGTGTGCTTAAGATTGTCTAATAGCTCTTGTAGATTTTCTTCAAATTTATAAATTTTTTTTCATCTGCCTGGATTATTTCAGATAGTTTTTGAGATCAAAAATTCTTTCTTCTGCTTGCTTTAGCCTGCTACTTAAGCTCTTGGTTGTATTTTTTATTTCAGTGAATGATTCCTTCAGTTCCACGAGTTCTGCTATGTTCCTTTAAATGTATTTATCCTTCTTCATATCCTGAATTGTTTTTCTCGTTTCATTGTGCCTATATGAATCTTCTTTTATCTCATTGAGTTTCCTTAAAATTGTTATTTGGAACTCATTTTCAGTAATTTTAAGTGTTTCCTGCTCTCTAGGGTTTGGCACTTGAGGATTATTGTATTACTCTTGTGGTGACATATTTTCCTGTTTCTTCATATTTCTAGTATCCCTATGTTGATGTCTGGTCATCTGGTAGAATAATTGCTTCTTCTGTTACTCCAGAGTGGCTTTTGAGGAGGGAGAATGTCTCCTGTAGATGTGTTTTATACTGACCATTTGCTCTGGGAAGACTTGCTGGCACCTCAGCTAGTGTCCTGTGCCCCTGATAGGTGCACTGGAGTGTGCTGAAGGTACTCAGCTTGAATGGATGGCTCTGGATGAGGTTTCCCTTTCCTCTTTTCTTCAAGAAGAGGCTCCTCCTGCACCCTTGCTTCTCCCTCTTTCCTCTTTCCTTCTACCTGGTAAAATGTGAGAACACCTGTATCTGGGGAAGGTGTAGCTACTGGCATCTGGGCTGGGCATTAATGGGGAGTGGGACAAACTGCTGTGTGGGGAGAAGGGTGGCTGTGATGGTAGTGCTCTGAGATTGGGGGATTATGATGACAGCACCTGCGAGGTTGTACTTTCCTTTGTGGTTCAGGTACTAGACTGCAAAGGGCAGGGATGCTGAGCTGCTTCTCAGGGAGTGGGCTGGGCCACTGGGTGAGCCCCCAGTGGAGCACCCTCCTTCTACATTTGTGGGTGGTGGGTGGTGCTGCTGGCCAGGTGTGCATTGGGGTGCCCAGTCCAGCCACCTGTAGGGGCTGCATAGGGCTGGTAGGCAGTTTTGAAGTCAAGGGGCCAGTGAATCCACTTCTGGATCTATTGGCAAAGTTACTGGGTGGGACAATTCTGGGTGGAGCCACCAGGCTGCCTCTCTGAAAGGGGCGGATGCACTTTATTTCCACCAGCCTGAGGGTATGTTTGCTATCTAGATACCTGTGTGCTGTTTTATAACTTGGGGGTTCAGGCATACACAACTCAGTCAGCTGGTAGGGTTGGTAGTGTAAATGAGTGTGGTCTACCTGAGGAGATTCTGCCTGTCAGACCTCTGGCTGGGATGTGGGGATGCATCAGATCAGCAGTACCAGGGTTGGCTTTCCAGGCTGCAGAAGAGAGTCACAGCTGCTGTGAGCCAAGGCGTCAAGCTGCTGGGATTAGTGCACTGTAACCTCTCCTGTGAGTGTGCTAGGTGGAGGGTAGAGCCTTAAAGCTGAGGAACCACTGTGGCTACTGGCCCCAGGGCAGGGTGTGCTCCTGTAAGAGCTCCAGTCTTAAGATGGTGCCAATCTGTATTGGCTTGGGTCCTGGTGCGGGGGACGCAGTGCCTGTGCTAATGTTCTAGGGTGCTAGTTTTTTAAGGCATTGTCTACACTTGGCTCTGGACTTGTCCTGACAAAGGATGTGTGGGCCTTTGTGGTGAGGATGGAGGTTGGCATGGGTCATCTGCGTAACCTTTTCATTTCCAGAGAAATGCTTCCTGCACCAATCCTGGTGTTGGAAACATGGCGGCTACGGCTGTGGGTTTTTGTTCTCCACAGCAACCTTACCAGTTTCCTGTTGTATTCCCACACTCACCAACTGATGTTCCTGTCAGTATTTGGCTGTCTGTTACTTGTTCCAGTCCTTTTCTGTGTGAGGAATATGCCCTGGGCACTTCTAGTCCACCATCTTCCTCTCTTCCTCTGCATTTTAATTCAAAGGATCTTGGGAGACCATGGAAAATATCCACTTGCCAAAAGCCATTTTTCACTGGCAAGGTATGAAAAGATCAAATTTGAGAGAGAAGTGGCAATGAATGAAATTGCATTTGTACTAAATCCTTTGCCCGGCTTCCTTTCATTGCCATCTCCACCATCTTTCCATATATTCAATCAAGAAAATAGTCTAAACTTTCCTAATAATACCTAATCATAGATGGTGTCATGGCCTCAGTTCGGTCAAATTGAGTTATATTCCTGGTTCTGTTTCTCTCCTAGGAGATCATGGACAAAGGACTGGCATTACTACTGAGGAGCCTTGTATTGTGTGACTCTCAAGCTCCATTTGTTGCAAATGGTTGACACAAGCCTTTCATTCATGATGCCTGTAAAATTCCCACTGCAACCAGTTTCCAACTTATCTCTTGTACTCCGAATTAAATTTCTTTCTTTCTCTGACTCACTCCTTAGAAACATCTACCACTGTTCAGCTTTTATCTGTGCTCAGTTTCCTACTGTCAGAGTTCCTTATTCTCATGGATGGAGAAGCCACCACAACTAGTAGCCTGAAACTTGGCGTCATCAATCATTGACTCACTAGTCTTACTCAGCAGTGTCTCCTGAGGAAAGCTACTTTCACTCTTTATCTAAGGCTTGCTACTGATGTTTTATATCAGCTCAACAAACACATATGGAGGACTTCTCTGTCAAGTTCTGTGCTGGGTGCTGAAAACCCAGAGATGTATTTGACATGTTTTCTGCCTTTGAAGAACTATCAGTCAAATAGAGGAACACAGTCATAATTTTTCCCTCAAATTTGATTTGTTCCATCATCTCATTTATTCTTGCACTTAACAAATAGTTGAAAGTTTAGCAATGCGCGAAACACTGAGTTAGGCATTTGTGGTACTGAGATGAACAAAACAGAAATGACCCTTAACTTCCTGGAGGTTTCAGTCAAACTAAGGATCTGTGTCTGTGGGTGCCAGTGTTTGACCAAGGAATGCAATGGGAGCAAAAGATTATGGGTGGTGGTGTTTCAATGCTCAAACTGGCACCACAATTTTCTCCCTTTGTGAACAAAAGATTGCCTATATTTCCTTAAGAAAGTATTTAGGACTGAAGCTCCTTGTTTGGCTGGAAATGAGTCAAGAACCCAGCCAGCCCTAATTTTTATCTACTTTTCCAAGTAGTCAGTGGTCTCATAGGAATCTAGGTTCTTGCTTAAACTAGTTTCTAAAGTCAGAAGATCGCCTGATGCTTCACCTAAGTCATCGCTGATCCTGGGATCAATTGCCACAGTCTACTAAGTAGTACAGGAAGAAGGAAATTTTTAAAACACCAGAAATGTATTTCCCAGCCAGAGTGATCATGGCTATTCTGCCTTGTGACAAGATGGAAGTGCAGCTAGGAATAACATAAAATTTATTTGACCAACGTCTTCCCTCCCTAACAGGAAAGAGCCATTCTGTTGCTTCAGCTTAATCATGAGGAAAAGAAACCAAACAAGCAAGTGGAACGTGAAATTTCAAATGAGTTACAAATTCCAGATTCTTAGAAATGTCTCCAGAGCCTCTGCACACCTATTTGTGCCTGCTTGGATGGAGAAGGAGCAGGGAGAGGAGGTAGTTCTGGCAGAGACTGTATGAGTGCTTTTGTGGGATCCCTAGGCTTAGATATTATTTGCATGTATGTATTCATCAGATGCCTGGGATAGCGTATGGGCTGTGTGTACTCTATATGTATTCGTTGTGTACATCTATATTTGTCTGAATGCATTTGTGGATGTTTGTGCATAAGTGAGTGCGTATGTGTGTGCATGTTAAAAAAGTACTTTCAGTTACTTATAAAAATCTTTATCCATCAATTCCCAGAAATACAACGACCTGCATATCCTTGGTGAATCTGGTTATCTCTAATATAGGGCTCCCTAAAGTACCTGTTGAATGACCAACTGGCAATAACTTTAATGCATGCTTGGATTTGAAGTTCAGGGCATTACCAGTCAACAGATTGAGAGAGGGCAATCACAGACATACAGGCTTTCCTGTTTCCCCTAAAAGAGAGTCATCTCCTCCATTCCTCATATGTCAAAAATGACCCTTACTGAGCTCTTATGTGTCAAGTGCTCTGTTAAGTATCAGGGACGCCATGAAGACTTGGTGTTTGTTCTCAAGGAGTACACAGAGTGTCTACTTTAACCTTCCCTTTATTCTACACTTCAAAGTTCAGGTCTTACCCTTCCTGCTGTCTAGCTTCCTAACCCCTCACATATTGATTATTTCCTCTACTGAGAACTGGCCTGCTTCTCTAACTGACTCCTAGACTTGCCACTGATTGGACAGCCATGTAAAATCAACATGCCTAAATCAGCTCTTAGCCTTCACTCTTTTCCCCCTTGCAGTCCATCTTGCAGAGTCCACCTGATCAATCATTCTAAAAAAATGGTCATATATTCTCACTGTCCTACTCAAATCAACTCAATGGCTCCACATTACCTACAGGACAAACTCTATCACTTCACTATACAACCTTTCATATTTACCCAACAGGTTGAAAGAAGCCTTGTTCCCTGCCATGTAGTAGTTCCATTGAAAATAGTCATACAGAAAAATAACCTAAGTAGTGAACATGAACATTTTACATATCTTTGAACATATTTTTCCTGATACTAAGATTTGAATTTCAACACAAAGTCAGTCATTCAACAAAAATTTATTGAGCATCTAACAACTTTCAGGCATACAGAGCACACAATAGCTTTTTGTTTCTCTACATGAAAATTATTGACATCAAATATCAAATTATTGGTATCAAATAGGATACTCAGTAATTTTTATAAGTGGTGTATTAGGGTGGGGTCTCTTGCTTCAACTCTCCACTACGTTCTTTGTGTTGGCAGCAAGGGAGAATGGTGGAAGAAGGGGCAGTCCTTGCAGATGGCTCATTACTCATCACCTAGATAGCTCTGCTATCCCCTCTCATGTTCCTAGAGTCTGCACTGAAGCTCTCCCGCTGCCCACATCTATACCAGGAGAAGTTTCCAGAAGTGGTTTAGATTCATTCTGTAAATGTAGAAAACCCCCACACATTGATGTATACACTATAGAACTTTGTTTTCCCTTTATAGCTGTTGAGGGGTTAGAAATCTTGATTTTATTTTTATTTTAGAAGAGGATTTTTAGGTAAATGTATGTATGGGGCTAAAGTTCTTGAGTAGAGGACAAAAGTCCACAGATAACTTGGCAAAAGTCCATCTAATCAATTTTAATCACTGTTTAGGGATGGGATTGTGTACTTTGACTATTTTAGGTCTTTGGTTTAATTCTGGCTCGAAGGAATATTGACTGTTTAACCTACTGATTGTTGTTAAGATGTGTTGAGGAAGCTGTTTGATTGTTGTTTAAATATGTTGAGGAAATTGTTGTAGGAAAATATGTCAAAAAAGAAAATGTTTGTTAAGGGCAAGTTGTTTGTTGGTGGATTGACTTAGTTTTTTACAAATTGTATTCTAGAATGTCACATTGTTAATTTTACTGTTGTTACTAGTCTTACGCTAATTTTGTTTTTATGTCTTTCTTTGATGATTGAATCAACTGATTTTTCTTGTGAAACTTCCTTGTCTTTACTATAAAAGAGAGAAGCTAACTTTGAATCAGGGCTGTCATATTCAGCTTTCTCCTAACAGGAGAGTTGCTGAAGTGCAGTCACTTCAGGCCTCTCATGGCAATCACAGTGCTTTGAGTATTCCTTTTTTCATCTCCCTTGCACAGTGGGAATGTTTAATGATTAAATAACATTGTATTGAAAGCAGCCGTCCATCAAGCTTTAAGACTACATCCTGTGTGATACAATTACCTATATAAACTCCAACTCTCAGTCCATGGGGGAGGCACTTGGGACTTTACCCTCTGTCTCCTGGTCAACATCTTCCAAAATAAAAAGGCTTTCCTTTAAGTTCTGTCTTGTGAGAGTGACTGACAATCCTGTAGCAGCAAGCACTCAGACCCACATGAGTCCCATGACTAAGTCAGCCTCTCACACAGTGGCTGACGGTGAAGGGGAATTCCATGGGACTTGTTCATTACCATTTCTCCAAATATCTGTATCCTTCTAGTCAGTCAATATCCCAGTGAATGGAGCCCAGTTGCATGGAACAGACTTCTTGGATGACACCACTGGCTACTTGTTTGACAATCTCCACCATAATGCTCTCCTCACATGACCTATCTGTACCAATATGTGTGTGGTGCTGGCAAAGTGTGAAGGGAGCAGTCAAGGAGGGTAACTGAGGAAGGGTATCCTCAATTATCCTCCTTGACTGAGTTTTGAAAGATGTGTTGTGGAAGGAAAAGAAGGGAACTCCATAGAGGGGGATATGCTTTATTTGTGAATAGATAATGAGAACAGAGCAAAGTTGTATTTGGCTAAATGTAGGATGGTTAGGGTAGGGAATTCATATGAGACAAGATATCTCCTTAGAACAAAGCTACAAGGCCCTGCCATAGAAAAGCCCCAATTTATTTTCTTTGATTTGTTGCATCATCTTTCATTCTTGCCTTTGTAGAAACTATACATACCATGTCAGTGTCTGACACAGGGCCAAAACTGGTCACGTAGATGTCAGTCTTCACTTCAGTCACCGCATCTGAGTGAAAGAAAGTAGAAAAGCAGAGTGTCATGAAACACTGTTGCCTTAGCTCACAAAGAGTCCAGTGCACAACTCTGAATGGCAGCCAACTTGCTACTTCTGAGAAAGGATACCTGGTACAGTCACTAACACATGCTGGGCTCTTAAATTGAACTTACCTTTACTTGTAGTAGGTTACAACTGTTGTCATATACACCTGTCTTCCACTCTTAGGAACACAGTATGATTATACTCCCACAAGTAGGGAGGGGCATTGTGACTGGTTCTAATTGTGAAAGGACATAATGTGTGTACCTCCATGTCTGGAATGATTAATGTCTAACACAAAACTCTCCATGTCGTGGTGATTATGAAAACATATGTTGATATGGTACTACCATAAGATTGAAACAGTCTGGAGTGATAAGCTAACACATGGAGGACAACTTCACTGGAGAGTTGCCAGATCTGCAGTAGACTTTGCATGAATGAGAAATAAACTTTTGTTGGGTTAAGTGACTGAGATTTAGGGATAACTGATATCACTTCATAAGTCTGTTTGCATTTATTTTCCTTTATTGTAATCATCTGTTTACTTTTCTATCCTCCTACCTAACCCAAGGCCATCTGAAGGGAAGCATCCCTGTTTTATCTCTATATCCTTAGTACAAAGAAAAGGGGCTTGTTGTTCATATGGTGCTCTCTAAACATTTTTTTTATGAATGGATACATCTCATCATATATTTACCAAGTTGGAAAATGATACTGTCTTAGTGCATTTGCTCCACTATAACAAAATACCTTAGACTGAGTAACTTAAGAACAACATAAATTTATCTCTCACAGTCCTGAAGGCTGGGAAGTCCAAGACCAAAGTGCCAGCAGATTCAGTGTCTGGTGAGGGCCCATTCCTCATGGATGGTGCCTTCTTGGTCTGCAAATGGTGAAAGGGAATAGGGAACTCACTCAAGCCTCTTCTGTAAAGTGCTAGTCACTAATGCTATTCAGGAGTGTGGAGCCTTCAAGACCTAATCACTTCCTAAAAACCCCACCTCTTAATACCAATCACATTGGGGATTAAGTTTCAACATATGAATTTTGGGGATATACAAACACTCAAAGTATAGCAGATACCCAGACAAGAGAAGTTATCAAACTACTGAGTTTCTCTTTTCCAGCTCCTGTCAGCCCTGTTTACCCCATTGTGGCTAGCCCACTCATTCTAACATACCTTGAACAGAGCACAAGCCAAGGCAGCCCACTCCAGCCTAGCAAGACCCATTCCAGCCTACGAAACACTTCATCATTACAGTAAATCAAACAAGTCCCACTGCAGCCCAGCTTACCTGACTCCAGTTGAGCATGCTAGAAACCCAGCTAACACCAAAAAAGCCCTCAGAAGACTTGATGTATGTATATATTGGGGCTAGGTACGGCAGTCTATGGTACCGTTTGTTTTCTTTCATGGAGAAAAGATGGTACACCATATATACCACATTTACTCTACTCATTCAGCCCTGCTTTCTGGCCCAAATGTATTTTAGACCTTGCTGACTTCCCAGTTTCCAAAACTATCCCTTAGGCTTAATATAGTGAGCCCCTACTCAGGCACATGGTCACCATGGCATGGAGGGTTTTGCGTTAGATATTAATCATTCCAGCCATGAAGGGACACATGTTACTACCTCCCACAACCAGAACCAGTCACATCATCCGTCTCTACTTGAAGCAGGCAGGGGAGTGGGAGTACAATCACCCTGTGTTCCTAGAAGTTGAAGACAGGTGGATATGGCAACATTTGCAACCTACCAGAAATAAGAGTAAGCCCAGTGTGAGTGCCCAGCATGTATCCATGTCAGACATCTCTAAGGCCACTGCACTCACCCACAAACATTCCATTTTCAAAAGAGACTATGAGTATCATTTAATAATAATCAACACTATAATCAATTCAACAAAAGACACAATTTACTCCTAAGTTTAATCAGCAAATAATGTGTCTCTGAAACTAAAACTGTGTTTTAAATAGTTGGACTCTCATCTAGAGTACAGGCTCCCCTTGGAGCTATTTCTGTACTTGAAGGAGAAGAAACAACACTTCAAAACCCAGAATATGTCCCCAAGGGATTGTCCCTTCATGCGTATTGCCAGGCTCATTGGCTGGAGAAGCAAATACCCACATGCGTAGTGTGTGGCATAATGATCTCCAATCGCCTTACCCCCAAGTACATAGAACAAAATCAATTAATTAATGAAAGAGATCACAATTACCTTTGAATCCAACATTCCCAGCAAAACATTTCAGACACAGAACAACTTTTTACACCAATTAGTTGTAAAATTGTAAGATAGTCATGCAGACTTCCAACAGGAGACCCAGGCTCCGGGAGAAAAAAAAAAATAGGAGAAGAGAGATAGTGGAGAAATCCTACAAAATGGATGGGAATAGTAAAACTGGAGAGAGAATGGGTAGGGTTGCATGATGTCAATCCCAACTGTGAAGTGATAAGGGAAGGTCTCCCATCAACTTTGTCTCCTCCTTCTGCTCCCCAACCCAACCCAGTTTCTAGTACTACTGGTGGTAAAGTTAAGTAGTTGGAGGCTGCTCTAGGTCCAAGGAGAAAATGAAGTCACTGTGGGTAGAAAAGGAAGAGCTATAACAAAGACCCTGGAGCTGGATGGAGAGGCTTGGATTCTGGATCTCTGCCCCTGACTTGCTGAATGCCTTACACAAGATTGTTTTCCTTTTGTATGCTCCTTTGACCCTGTACAATGAGGATTTGGGACCAAATTCTGAATTTTCTGTCTTCTAACTAGGAACTCTGACTGTAGGGCCAAGGAAGAAGCACCTGACTAAAGGTTTTCAATGGTAACATGAGGTAAGCTTTCTCTGCTGGCCCAGGAAGGTAGGAGGATTTATGCAAATTTGGTGCCACTCTTTTTTCTAACCTGCTCACTTTCATTTAAAAGGCAGCCATTGATTGCTAAGAAGAAAACACTGTGGGCAGAGGCTGCTTTCCCAGTGAATTAGGATTCAACCAATCTTCATATCAGTCTCCGGCTTTGCAGCAGGGAAAGAGAGTTAAGAAGTTTGGTCTAGTAGTTGGTCTGGTATATGTTGGGCAGCAAATTCTTTCTTTCTCCATTTACATCCCATTCAGAAAAGGTCTGGCAGGTAAGAAAATTAGGGAAAGTGGCAGGAAACAATGAAGAGGGAGATGAAAGAAGAGAAAAAGAAAGGAAGAGGAGAGAGGTAATTACAAGAGAATTGGAGGAAGAAGCAAGAAAGAGAGGATGAATGGGAAGAAGACAAAGAGTGACTAGAGGATACGGAAGGGAGTGAGAAGAGATAGCAAGAGCAAGAGCAAGCGTGAGAGAGGAAAGGGAAAGCAAGAAAGAAAGATGCTGAGATAAAGAGAGAAGTAGGACTGTTTCCACCAGAAGAGCCAGAAATCCCTCCTGCAGTGGGGTGTGAAGAAGGGATTAGTACCTGTCTCCTGGCAGCCCAAGTGAGGGAGAGCTCTAACCTCATGTTACCATCCTTAGGCCTGTGGCCCTCTACTCCAAGACCAAGCGAACACAGCAATGTCTGCCATTCCTCCAGTGTTCTACACAGGGACCACCGTGCCCTAGTGGCTGGTCCCATTTTCTGACTAGGAAACCCAGCCGCCTTGGAGCAAGGTACCTGACAGCACACAGAGAAGTACCCTACAGAAGTATGATACGGTGGTTACAATAATAACTAACTGGGTTTGAATTTGGATTGTGCCCCTGCTCTTTGTGTGCCTTTTGTCACTTAACTCCTCTGCACCTGTTTCTTCATCTGGAAAACAGAGACAATGACAGCACCTACCTCAGAATTACTCTGAGGATTTATGGAGATGGTATTTAGACGAGCAGGTAGAACAGATTCGGTGTTCAGTATATGTTACCTAATGTTGCTACTTGATACTATTCCAGAGGCTAGATGACATGAACCACGTAGAAAGCCAGGTGGACAGAACTCACACAGAAGTCAGGTCCTGAGTGCCAGACACAGAAGGCAGTATCCACCTACCACTCCAGCTCCTCTCTGTAAAAGAATGACTAGGAGTTTGCAATTTTCATTTAACTACATGCAAAGACCTGTGAATTAGACTAAAACCAGTGAGGGCCGCAGTCCAGAGTTCAGCCTCTGTTCATAGCCTTCTCGATAGAAACGAATGTGAAATAATATTAATTAATGGAAGACAAGAAGGGCTTTAAAAAAAAACAAAATACATGCCTCAGAAACCCTGAATTTTCTCCTTTGAGTGAAAACCAGACTTGACAGGTTCCGCAGTGCTAGGGCTCCACCCCAGCACACACATACACATCGATCTTAGCACTGCCATTTGGACCCATACAACAAATTCTGCTTCCTGTTCCTTTTGAGACTTTTTTTATTAAAATGTAATTGATTATACATGTTTGTAAGGTACAGAGTTGAGTATCAATACCTGTGTGATGATTAACATATTCATTATTACAAAACGTGGTCATTTCTTTGTGATGAGGACATCTGATCTCTCTTCTAGCCGTTCGATAACATGCAGTAAATTAATGTTAATTATGGGTACTTATCTCCACTGTACACCAATACAACTTCTTTTTCCTAACTAGTTGTTTTGTGTCCATTAACCAATTTCTCACTATCTTCCCTGCCCATCCCGCTTTCCCACTTCCAGTAATCACATTGCTGTTCTCTCCTTCTGAAAGTTCAATGTGTTATTGTGATTGTTTGTTTGTTTGTTTCTTTCTCTTTCTTTTTTGTTTCTTATTTCCCACTTATGAGTGAAGACATGTGGTATTTCTCTTTCTGTGCCTGGCTTATTTCATTTAACATAATTTTCTCCAAACTCATCCATGTTGGGGGAAATGGCAGAATTTCATTTTTTTTTATGGCTGAGTAGTATTCCATTGTGTAGATATACCACATTTTCCTTACCCAGTCATCTGACGATGGACATTTAGGTTGGTTCCAACTCTTCGCTATTACAAATAGAGCTATAATAAACAGGGGAGTCCAGGTATCACTTCGACATGATGATTTGCATTCCTTTGGGCATATACCCATAAGTGGGATTGCTGGGTCATATGGCAGTCCTATATGTACTTGTTTGAGAAACCTCCATACTTTTGAGATTTAAAGACATTCAGAGATTTTTTAAAAATTTATCCTTGTACTCTCAAGTCTACTCTTTTTGTTCCTTTCCAGACTAAATGCTCCAACTTCTTTTGAAATGGTTTTAAGCATTCTGACTGTCCTCCATCCACATTCCTCTGGCTCAGGTCTGATTTATTAGTAACTCTCTGAAATATGTTTTATGATGAAAATCACAATTCCTTTAGACACATGATCATGAAATGAATCATATGAACAAAAGCCAACTATACAGCTTTATCTCATTATGGGCCATGACAGACTGTTCAATTCCTCATAATGCCATTCTTCCTAAGAACAGGGAGGCTTTGAGGACTGGGGCTTTGCCCAAGAGAACAGAATCCTGACTTTCCTGTTTTCTCCCTTTCAGATCACTGGGAATTTTAGAGAATAGGTGTTCATTGCTGCTCACACTTTTTATCTTGAAAAGGGACTGTGTTCCTGGACATGAGCTCCCATGTGACTAGTTATCTGGGTCTGCTAGCTATATGGCCTAAGGGAGTGGGCTACAATGACTTCTGGACAAGCTCCAGCAGACCTGAGAACTAGAGTGCTTTGTTCTCATGTTAATGGACTTTCCATTTGTCTTTGAGAATCCTTGGAGACTGAGATACTATTAAGTAAGTATTCATTGTCATTCTCCCAACAGCATTAATCACAGATAAACTCTCTGGAAGAATCTCAAACAGGTAGCTTAGGGAAGCAGAAATTGCAAAAGACTATGTCAGAACTCCTGAGCTCCAATCTAAGCTCTGCAATCGACTCACACCCCCTTTTGCAGACTGTTTGGGCAAACTTTATAACTTTTCACATTTAATAGGCTTGAGGCCTAGCATTGCGCTTGTTTATGCTACTTCATCTAGTGTCTGGTACCTGTCTGGGATGTGCAGCAAAACTCTAATAGTCAGATGCTTTCCTGATGAGGACTTTAAGTGGAGAAGTGCACACAACATTTGCTTATAACACAAAACCAGGAAGAAATGCCACAAGATTCAAGAGACTACAACTGCCACCACCATGACTGGTCATTAGCTCCACTGTTGCTCTACTATTGCTAGAAGCTTGACTTTCACAAAGATAATGCAAAGCAAAGTTCAGTGCCTGCTTTCCAAAATTCTCAGGTATTTTACTCTTAATAGGGCCCCCCAAATTAACCTTTCAGTCCCAAGCCAGATATGGTTGATGGGCAATAGACACCATTCATATCACCTCACTCCATTTATTGGTCCCACAAAAACATTGATTCTTGTGCCATCACACTCAGAATTCCACCTCCATCATCATCCCATTCCTCGATCTGTCATTTAATACTTAAATTGTAAAGCACCAACATATGTTTCAATTGTTAATTAAAACGATTTCATTTGTATTTCATGCATTCTTTTCCCTCCTCCAAACTTTCCATTTGCTTTTCCCCTACACCTATTATTTGTTACTTAGCCCTATATTTACCCAGAATGTAATGAAAAAAGCACTGAATCTGATTTTGGAAGATCTCGGTACAAGTTTTAGTAGTGCTATTGACAAGCTCTATGATCTTGAATAAGACTTTTATCCCCCTGAGCCTCAGGTTTCTTATCTAGAATATGAAAGTTTTCAGTGCAGATATCTCTAAGATCCATTTAAATACACACACACACACACACACACACACACACACACACACACACACATACACATACTTATATACATACATATACATATACGGTTTCCTTGCTTCCAAGACCAGAGTAGATCAGAAGCACCAAATTAGAACTAAAAAGATAGGCCCAATGGTAGAAACAAGAAATAAGCACTAATGTAATAAAGGAGTAGGCAGAAAAAAAAAAAAATAATATTCAGGCTTTGGTACCTAGGGAAAAAATAACTCAAATAGTATTTTTCACTTTTCTAAGGAATAGTGAATGTGATAAATACTCTCAGTGACATTAATATACATCTATAGAAGCATCTTCTTTGAATATCTTTGCCCTCACACCTTTCTAGCGACATCTCTTCCTTGTGAAGCTGATGTTCACTGGGGATCAAAGGAAATATTTGGATTTGTAGCTCCAGAGAAAAGGGGTATGTGTAGAACTAGCCACCCACATAGAGAGAGATGTCAGTAACAGGTGTGGAAGAAGTACAAACATCAGAGAGCAGCCTCTTCAGCTGTTCATGTTCCCTCACTGCAAATGGAGTCCACTTCCAAGAGCTAGTAGGATTTTCTTGAAGGAATATTATAACAAAATTAGAGAGGGAAATTGAAGCAGTGCCCAAATGATGACCAAAAAATAACTTGGAGGCTCACTATACAATGTCTTCTCCACTCTAGAGGCATGTCATTGAGACAGAACAAGCTGATAGCCAAAGAGAAAGCAATAAAAATAAAATAAAACAGCTGACATGTTCCAAAATGTTACATAAATGTGCTGGTATTTTTCCAGGGCCTACAGATTCTTACCCTAAACATATAATTAAACGGTGGAAAGAACACTAGCATAGCAATTTAGAGATTGGGTTAGTCATGGTCCTCCCTCAAGTTAACTAAGCCTTAGTTTCCTTATCTGTAGAAAAGGATGCTGGTTTTGTTATGATCCCAATATTTAAAAATATTATGATTTGGAGGTCATAATAGATTAGAAGACACGACCAGAAGCAGATATACTGTCATTCTTAATAAGTGTTTGGAATTTCCAGATAAGATGGCAACTTCCCCTTTCAATAGAACGGGTAACTTCCCCTTTCAATAGAACCTTTCTGCTCCAAACACACAATAATGATAGATAAAGTATAAAAGATATAGTTGTTTCAAATAAAATATCAAAATATCATGGAACAAAAACAAAACAAAGGAGTAAGCAATGTTAAAGCCAGAGTTCTGGGTCTGAAAATAAAAAGAAGAGTAAAAGAGACCAGGCTACAAAAAGGGATGCTGAACTAATGCCTCGGATATGACTCTGAGGCTATGGGATATGTGAGGGCTGGGGATGACATGACACAAAAAGACATTGTTTTGGGATTAGGAAACTGAACCCAGTGGCTTGTTGGGCCAGAAACGGATCAGTGATGTCACAATGGAGAAAAAACTTCAAAACACTATTGTAACTCCATTTTGGAATGAGCATCAAAGTAGAAATAACCACAAAATCACTTGACAGGAAGAAAAAGAAGATGAAAAACTAAAATTAAAACAAAACTGAACTGGTTTCTGTCATGGTGGAGTAAGTACACTATAGCTTTTCTCTCAAAATCTCTGAACAAAATATAAAAGGCAACTACTAAGGACTCCGTAAAGCAAAGAAGAACAGGTAAATTATGGAGGGGAGATAAAACTTGGAGAAGCAATCCACAGGGGAATAAGATTCCTGTATTTTTTTCTTATTTTATCTTATGGGTTTACTACAAGTGCAAAGTTTTACAGTGGCACTGTGGTACAATCAGCTAAAACTCTGATAGAAACCCCATCTATCTTATCAGAAAAACAGGGAAAAGGGCCCCTGCAAGCCAGAGAGTGTTAGGGAATCCCAAAGTGGAGAGGGTTAAAGAAGCTCCACTAATTATGTGTATGAACCCCGACAAATCATAGGTTTATCCTTAAGCTGCACATGCATGGGCCAAACTCAAGGCAGCATACCAAATGCTTTGAAAACTGCAGTATGGTTTAAACCATGCTCTTAAACTTTAGACTAATCCTTGAGTAGCACAAGTATGAGGTAGACTGAAGGCTGCATAGTGAAGACTTTGATAAATGAATTATGACCTTAAATTTAAACCATGGCCCAAGTCTTAGACTATCTCCTAAATGGTACATCTGTGAGATAAACCCAATGTAACATAGCAAAATCTTTGAAAACTGAAAGAGATGGGGACTACCATTCACAGAAGGCAAGGTGGTACTTGTGGACTGAACTTAACTGAGTTGATAACAAACAAGAAAAAAAATCAACATTCTCCAGAGCATTATAAAAGGGTCCAGACTCTACATAACATAATACTCAAAGTGTCCTGGATATAATCTAGCATTACTACTTAGAAAGAACCAGGAAAATATTACCTATTCATGATGGAAAAGACAATCAACAAATGTCCGCTGCAAGATGACCCACATGTTGGAAGTATCAGTCAAAGATTTTAAAGTAGCTGTTATAACTATGTCCCGTGAGGTAGATGAAAACATATTTGAAATGAATAAAAAGACAGATGTTCTCAGGAGAGAAATTAAAAAACATAAAAGTAACATATTTGAAATTTAAGAAATGATAAATGCAACTACCAGAAGAAAAGAGTCACTGGATGGTCTCAATAGCAGAATGAAGATGACCAAGGAAAGAGTCAATAACTTTGAAGAGAGATTGATAGAAATTACCCAATGTGGAAAATAGCAAGAAAAATGACAGGAATAAATCAGGGCCATAAAGATAAGGTCTAATACACAGAGTTCTGGAGTTCCAGAAGAAGAGGAGAAAGAGATTAGTGATGAAAAATATTTTTGAAGAAACAGTGCTCAAAAACTTCCTAAGTTTGATAGAAAACATAAATTTACAGAATCAAAAAGCACAACAGACACCAAACAGAAAGATTAAAAGAAAAGTTATGCCTAGACATATCTTAATCAAATCGCTAAATACCAAAGTAAAGAAAAATCTTGAAAAAAGCTATCAGAAAATAATACATCCTAGGGGAGCAATGATTTGAAAGCTTGAAGATATATCATCATAAATCACAGAGGACACAAGACAGTGAAACAGCATCTTTAATATGCTTAAAACAATCATCAACCCCAGAATTCTATATCCAGTGAAAATATGCTTCAGGAATGAAATCAAAATAGACCCTCTCAGCTTAGAAAGATTAAGAAATTTTGTCACCAGCAAGATTGTTCTATAAGAAATTCCAAGGGAAGATTTTCAGGCCCAAAGGAAATTATGCTGAAGGAAAATTAAGTCATCAGGAATAAAGGAAGAGCAACAAAAATGGAAATTCTGTATAAATAAAAGAGATGATTTTTCCTTCTTAAGTTCTTTCAAATAGTTATTACTGTTGGCATAAAATACTACAACATTGTCTTGTGTTGTTTTTAATGAATGTTGATATAATAGATAAGACAACTGTAACATAAAGGTCATTTGAGTGGTAAACTAACCTATGTGGTTTCCAGCCTACTAAATTTACTGGAATTGGAATAATGTTATCCCTAAGAAGACTGTCAAAGGCTAGTTATGAAGATTGTAATCCCTATAGCAACCAGTGAATCTCATAAAGTAATATTTCTAAAAAGGCAATAAATTTATTGAAATAAAATAATAAAAATATTCAAATATTCCAAAATAATAAAAATATTCAAATATTCCAAAATAAGGCAGGGAAGGGGAAATAGATAAACATAAGAACACAGGGGACAAACATAAAACAAACAATAAAATGATGAAGCACAACCATGTAAATAAATATATTAAATGTAGGTGGTCTAAACACACCAATTAAAGCAGAGATTGTCAGATTGGAGAAAAATAGCCAACTTTGTTCTATGTACAAAAAGCAGGTTTTAAATATAAAGATATACACAATTTATCTTTAAATAATAGCACATCATCACACATATAATGTGAAAGCCTTGCAGCAATGCACTTCAATTATTACAGTCCAATTTTTTATGCAATTATAATCATACAATTAGTTATGACACGTGTGGAAATACATCACTATTATTTTTGCTTTAAAATAAATTAAATAATAACAAAGTGCACATCTGCTGGTAACAGATTCAATGTTTATAAATCTAAAAAAAAGCTTTATTTGACCTTTATTATCTAAAGATATTTTTAGAGGTATAAAATACTTTTTTCGTCTTTCATAACTTTAGGTATATTGTCCATTGTCTTTTGATATACACTGTTTTTATTAAGACATTTGCACTATTTCTATCTTTGTTTCTATGAACTTCTGAGTAACATATCTTTATTCTCTAGATTCTTTTAAAATTTTCTCCTTATCACTAGTTTTCAAGAATTTGGTATTTATTTATCTTAATAAACTTTATTTTAAAACATTAAAAAGTAATATTATATAAATTGAAGATATAAATATTGTAAAAGAAAAAGAATGGAAAATGTCTACAATATAAGCACTAATGAAAAAATAGATATGGTGGCTATATTAATATCAACAAAGTAGACTTTAGAACAAGGAAAATTGCCAGAGAAAAAGAGGGATTTACATTATTAAATCACAGGGAAGATATTATAAGGATAAATGTGTATACATCTAGCAATGGAGCTTCAAAATACATGAGGCAAAAACTAACAGAATTCAAGGGAGAAATATACAAATCGAAAAATATTGTTGGACATTCCAATGTTCCTCTCTCAGCAATTGATAGAACTCGTACAGACAAAATATGGAAGACCTGAACAACATTATCGGCAATGTGACCTAATTGGTATTAATAGGATACTCTACCCACAGCAGAAGAATATCTAATATTTTCAAGTGTACTGAAACATTCACCAAAATAGGTCATAAAGCAAAGCTTAACAAATCTGAAAGAACTGAAATCATATAAATTATGATCAGTGGGCATAAAAAATAATCAGTAACAGAAACACATCTGGTAAATCTCCAAATATTTAGAAATTAAAGAACACTCTTCTAAATAACCCATATATCAAGAAGAAAGTCACAAAGGCTGATACAAAATATAATGCCTTGGATTGAATATCCCCGAAAACTTAATCCCTGTTGTAGCTATTGAGAGCGGGAAATCCTATTATGAAAATTGAAAGGGGCCTTAAAGAGGTGATTAAATTGTAGGAGCATACTGTAATGAGTAGTTAATAAAGGTGGTCAGGGGCATGGTTCTGAAGGCTTTAAAAGGAGAGTGAATGAAAAGGTTGGTCTCTCCCTGCTCCACCTTTTCTGCCATGTGAGACTCCTGGGTTACTGTCGCCACCACCAAAACGCTCACCAGATGCGTTCCCTGGACTTTGTACTTCTCAGCCTCAGAAAGTTTAACCTTTAAATTTTGTTTTCTTAAAAATTACCCAGTTCCAAGTATTTTGTTATAAGCAACAGAAACCAACTTATACATATAATAAACTGAATACACTAAAATCACAACATATAAAAATTGTGGGATACATATAAAGAAATACTTGGAAATTTATTTTATCTTATGGGTTTACTACAAGTGCAAAGTTTTACACATTAGCAAAATAAGTCTAAAGTCAATAATCTAAGCTACCATCTTAAGACCTAGAAAGATAAAAAAGAAACAAAGAAAAGAAAAATATTTAAACAAAGCAAGTAGAAGAAAGAAAATAATATAGTAGAAATCAACAAAATTGAAAATAGAAAAACAATAGAGAAAATTAGTAAAATTAAATCTTGTTCTTTGGTATATATCTACATGGTGGAAAAATGAAATCAAGCTAATTAATAAATATATCACTTCACATACTTATTTTATTGTGGTGAAAACATTTAAAATCTACTTTCTAGTGATTAAAAATAAAAAAATACATGTATAACAAAAGCTTGTTCTTTGAAAAACTTTTTTTAAAAAGGTAAAACTCTAGCCAAATTAACCAGAAAACAAAAGAAAAGACAAAAATTATGAATATCAAGAAAAAGGGGTTCTGTCCCTTCACAAAAACTCATGAGGTTGGAAAAACTGTCAGAATCAACTTTTATGGAACTCTAGAATCAGTCAAAACCTTACAACATTGCCCACTTACCATCTGTCATCCCCAAGATCAGTGTCAGCTCCCATCTTCACACCCAGGTACAGGTTACTAGTGCCAGAGAGGGCAATGCAAACCTTATTTGCGAATTGTGGGTGAGTGTTTCAACCTGAATGGCAGTCCTTTGCCTTTTTTCACCCACCTCAGAGCATTCCCAGCACTAAGGTTGCTTTCTAAGATGCACTTGCCAAAAGCATTTAAAGGCAAAAGTATTGGTGGCAGCAGTCTGGGGCTAGGGATAATGAACAGGACAAGCAATAGATGGACTGAAAAGCGTGAGAAGAAAACATTTGGAAAAGGAGATACTTGGGAATCTAAGGGCTTTATAATGCTCCCACATATACCAGGGAATTGATAATGCCATGCACATCCCCAGACATATGTTCAGGAAAGGCTTGACAAGACCCTATGCTTTCACCTTTGAATCACCTTCAGACTTCATGCAAACAGGAAGTGAAAGCTACGGCAGAGTCAATTCTCCCTAAACAGATCTATAGATTGAACACAATCCCAAATAAAATCCAAGTTGTTTTCTTGTTTTTCGTATGTTTGTTTTTGGTAGAAATTCACAAGTTGATTCTAAACTTTATATGGAAAGGCAAAGGAGCTAACATTGTCAAAATGAATTTTTAAAATGTGCTCTTAATGTTGAGGACTCCAGCGAAGGATTTCAGTGTTTCAAGATTTACTATAGCTCTCTGCTCTGCCATTTCACAATGTGATACGCTATGTCACTGTCACCATCACCAAGACCCTCACCAGATGTGCTCCCTGGACTTCGGACTTCCTTGCCTCCAAACCTCATTTTGAGAAATGATCATGACCAAATGACTGGAAGCTGACCTGGGGCACCAGCCAAGTCAGCTAGAGCTCTGTGAAGTGAAACTAAGCAAAAGACTTTGCAGAAGGGTTGATTCTACTCTGGAGCAAATCAAAATTTTGCAGGGTCCTAAGATAACAGTGAAGATGAGAACAGAAACCAGATAAAGCCTTGGCGAGACCTTGTACCTGTCTCATAGTCACAGACCCCTCGTAGCTCATGTCTCCTCCTCTCCTGCTTTTTACCTCTCACGTTCCATTCCCTCATCCCTGCCCTTAAAAACCCTTCAGTAAATCTATATCTTTGAGATGGGAAAAAAAATATTTACTATAAAAGTATATCAAAACAATGTGGTATTAGTGAAAGGATAGATATAAAGACAAATGGAGCAGAAAAGAGACTGGTGGTTGCCAGTTTTCAGGGGCCGATAGTGAGGGAACTGAATTAAAACAATGAAGCATGAGGGAATTTTTTCAGTTGATTGCACTGTTCTATATCGTGATTATCTTGGTAGATTTATGATTGTATGCCAGAAAAGGCAAATTAAACTGTATATAAGTTATACATTCAGAAGGAGAGAACAGACCTATAGGTGGCAAAGGGGGGAGGGGTATGGGGGTATGGAGTAATTGTGCAAGGGACAGAAACAGTAATTCCAATTTATAATCATGAGCATGTTAATAACATTGACATGATCATCAAACACCATACACAAAAAATGATCGTCAACTCTGTACCCCATAAATATGTATAATAAATATACATAAATAAATAAACAAACTTCTCTAAACTGGAAACACTGAAAAAAAGTGTTTTTATAAAAAAAACAACAAACAAATATACTGTTTGCCAAGCTGTCCTTCCTTAGCCTCAATTTTAAATTAGAAAGCTCTCATATATTTCCTTTCACATCAATATTAACCAGTACCTGTTCTTTTAATTTTATTATGAGGAACCATCCTCTAAGCTCACATACATCTACAGTGCCCCACTCTTGCCTGTTCCAGCTTTGAAACAGCTATGTCCTGTTTCAGTACCCTTTGTTAGAAAACATATCGTCTTCCACCAAACCTCGACATTCAGATATTGGCAAATTGGGACTTTCTGAGAGGTACGTTGTTCACTCTTACCCCTGCTTCACTCTTTCCCTCCTTGTACCTCATGGATCAGGTACAAAGAAGCCTGTATTAGAACCTAAAGTCCTGAGGTTGAGTCCTGCCTCTGTTTATCAGCTAAGTTCCCTTTTAGTCTTAGTTTTCATCTCTGTGAAATGGGGAAATCAATACCTGCCCTCACAGGCCTACTGTCAGAATTAAACTAGGTAAGAGATGCTGGATATGGAAAAGCACTTTGAAATTGTAAAGTGCTATCCAAGTGCTAGTGATTACCAGTACTATCATATCCATTATAGTAGAATTTTCCCATACCCATCTCAACACCCTCTGTGAAATTTCCAAAACATTTGGGGAAGGAAAAATGACCCATCTCCTGTGGATTCATTAGAAACTCTTAGAAGTGGTGGCCATTTGGGGGCTTGAGAGGGTCAGAATTTCCAGGGGAGGAGTATTTTTTTTTTTAATATGGAAAGAGGGCCCTACTCCCAGAAATTCTGATTTGTTGGTCTGGATGGAGCCCAGGAATCTAGGTTCCTAAAAGCCTTCCAGATGATTTTCATCATGAGCAAAGCTTTGGAGTCACTTCTCTAAGACATTAACAACTCTCTCCCAGTCCCCAGTGTCTCAAAGCATCTCTCAGTTAGCTCTGTCTGATGAGTCTGCTTTGCACCCTGTTAGCTCATAACTCGTTTCTGCCTTTACACCCAGCCCCCTTATAGTGGTGCTTCAGTTGGACTACTGAACTCTCAAATCTGATATCCCTGGACTCCCCATTCTGCAGTTTTCAAGCCAGGTCTGCACCAGCTGTTCTCAGCACAGGCACCAGCTGTAAATTTTCTCAGGTAAGGAAGTGTTATTTCCAGTACCTCCATTCTTAGCCTTGCCTTGACCATACTTTAACTAGAAACAAGCATAATTGCTGGGACTGAAACTGGAGCTTTTGGCTCCAAATTCTGTAATCAGCACCAGTGCAATATATTGCTGTTTTTTGCTGCTGCAATTTCCTGAGAAATGTTATTAGTTATACTAAGAACATGCTCCTTCCCCTTTAGATATATTTTTATCAGGAACATTTGAGCTTTAGGTTCACAGAGAAACAGTGAAGACTGTCTTCATGGTGTTTGTGCTTAAGGTTGGGGGAGGCAGAGAGGTGTCTTCCTTTTGGATAGGTGGGCTGGTCACTTGTGACCCATTCCTAAGTTTCAAAGAAGCACTAAGCAACATGGTTGGCAGCCTTACCAAATAAGGCCATTAACACTATTTAAGATTCCAGTAGGGAACATAGGCCCATCAGACTCAAGCTCCTTGCCCAGGTTGGAACGAGTCCCAGAAAAGGGAGACATCATGAGGTCAGAAGCATGACTGGCAGTTCACTCGGCCTGGCTTGTGGACCTGGCTACCACCAAGGACACCAGGACATCTCTGCTACATGACATATAGATCCCCCAACTGATAACACTATCAGAGTAAGTACACTTTCAAATGAGGTACTTAAGACTATACTGCAGATAAAAAAGCCATTTTTTTTCCATGAAGGATAAGTCCATGGTGGTACTACCTACCCAACTGGTTAATACCTATTTACTGCATTAGGCCGTAACCCAGTCTATATACTTAAAGGGTATTTTCCACTCCAGTGGCACTCATAGTACAAGATCTTGAGTATAGAGTTTTGACTCAGGTAAAATCAGTGATAGACACAGGAATATCAAGAGGCTTCAGTGACTCAATTTGCTCCCCACCTGACCTAAGGCTACCTCACTAGTAGACATTGCTGACAGCCATACCCATTAGAAGGTGAGGGCATGACCAAAGAAAACAATGAGAATTGGGGGAAGATGCTATTATCTGTCATTTGATGTCTACATCTTTTCTTAATCCTGACTGCGGGTCCTGGAAGACTTGTAGTTCTCTACTTAATTTTGGGCTTCTGCTGCCAACATTACTTTGTTCCCATGCTAGGCCAGCTCTGCTTGTTATCCCACTGCAAAAGAGGCCAAACTTATATACCATTAATGAAGAGATTTTAAGAGATTTGAAGCAAAGAACCTGATTCCTTCCCTCTCTTAACCTCTCACTTCCTCATTCCCATCATGAATGTGACTGAGCAGTAGTTTTGGTATCAGAAGCTCGACTTTCTGCCAAGCAGATATTCTTTCTCAATCCTGAAGCTGAGGGTCTCTCCAATTATCTAAGTCCCACTTACGGCCCAGGGTTCAATATCTTTCCTCTTCACTGAGAAGCATCATGCTTAATGTGCAGGTAATTCCACTTCTGCTAACACTTCTTTGATCTCATCTCTCTGAGCAACTCCATAGTATACTGTCCTTAACCAAATTGGATCTCTACATACTTATAATCTTATACATAAGAAAGGAAGTGATGATTGGAAGACAGTCTTCCAGATAGGTCTTCACCAAGAGGAGTATGCTTACCACAATCCATGTAATAGCCCAGCTACTTTCTGGCCTTGATAAACTCAACATTTTAAAAATACCTCTTGAACAATGGCACACAGTCTACTTGAACAGCCGTCTGTTTATAGTTTCAAACTTGAAATCCATTGAATACCTGATTCAGGTTTATTTTTTACTGCTATGTCAGCATCATCTTTAGGACAACCACAGGAAATGCATATCTGCTAGTTCTGAAATGGAATTTTTCAGCCACATCTTATCTGTCACAGCAACTGTGTGTCGTTGAAAGAGGTGTTAGTAGTTTTGAAGTGAGGGCTTCTCATTCCCAGTCATTAAATATACTAAGCAATTTTGAGGTTTAACCAATACTACTGATGGATGGTCCATTTCCCACTTTTCTCCACTGACAACTTCCTTGATATCCATTCCTGAAAATGTGAAGATAATAAGACAGAGAATGTGATCTAGACAAAAAAAAAAATCATGTGGTTGTCTAACTCTTCATGCTTGTTTAAAGTGGTCAGGCATGCATAGACAGCATTCCAATGCATTTTAGAATCACCTAGAAATTCAGGTTTTTATAAGAGAAAGTACTTGAAGGCATAGAATGTTGAGAAGAATTGTCAATCAATGTATATTTTGAAAGAGGAAGTCTATGTCTAGGGATTCCACAATGCTACACTAGTGAGTCAATTAATCTCATTTATAACAATGAGTATGGCTCTCAGGGACTTTTGCTGGCCCCAAATCAGAAATATCAATCTGTATTGTATCGTTAATCTGAGACACCTATCTGGCCTGAGAAGATATTGCATTATTCCCTAACGCACAAAATCACCTAAGAATTATTATCTTGGATTTTAGTCTCTGACTTCTCATTCTAATTTGGGTAAGACACTACTTACTCTTATCTTACTTGTCAAAGTCATCTTCTACCTCCATAGACAGGCAAGGTACCTCATTTCTGTCCACAATCTCCTCTGGGTTTTGAGCATATCAACTGAGTCCTTGAAAAATCTCAACACTGCTACACCTCCAAGTGATATTGCCACTGATCCATTTATCGTGCCACCAAATAATTCTCATAGAACAACTTGCTACACTCCTACAGATAGAGTACCTCCTTCCATAACAACATTAGTTTCTACCCCTACAATTTCCTTAAAAAAAAAAACTACTACAAGTGTTACTCTGGTGGCTGGCCATTACCTGGGCAAAGCAGATTGGCCAGAAGGACCTCCATACATCTGATTAATCAGGGTTGAGAAAGAGGTAAAAATCTCTACAATGAGAACTACGAATAGCTGCTGAAAGAAATTAAAGAAAACACAAAAAAGATGGAAAGACATTCCATGCTCTTGGATTAGAAGAATCAACATTGTGAAAGTGTCCATACTAACTAAAGTGACCTACATATTCAATTCAATCCCCATCAAAATACCAATGAAATTCTTCACAGAAATAGAAAAAACAACCCTAACATTCATATGGAGCAACAAAAGACACCAAATAGCCAAAGCAATCCTGAACAGAAATAAATAAATAAATAAATAAATAAAGCCAGAGGCATAACATGACCTGACTTCAAATTATACTACAAAGCTATAGTAACCAAAACAGCATAATACTGGCTTATAAATAGACACTCAGAACAACAGAACAGAAAAGAGAACCCAGAAATCAATGTACAGACTTATAGCTGACTGATCTTTGACAAAGGCAACAAGAACACACATGGGGAAAAGACTGCCTTTTCAATAAATGGTGCTGGGAAAATTGGACATCCATAAGCAGAAGAATGAAACCAGACCTGCACCTCTCACCATACACCAAAATCAGCTCAAAGTAGATTACAGACTTAAGTATAAGACCTGAAACTATAAAACTGTTAACAGAAAACATAGGGGAAACACTTCAGGAAGTAGGACTGGGCAAAGACTTTATGAATAAGACACCAAAAGCACAAGCCATGAAAGAAAAAATAAATAAATGGAATTATATCAAATGAAAAAGCTTCTGCCCAGCAAAGAAAGCAATCAACAGAGTGAAACAACAACCTACAGGATGGCAGAAAATGTCTACAAACTAAACTTCTGACAAGGGATTAATATCCAGAATATACAAGGAACTCAAGCAACTATATAGTAAAAAAACAAATAACCTAATTAAAAAATGGGCAAAGGAGCTGAAGATACATTTTTAGAAGGAAGACATACAAATGGCAAACAGGGGTTTTAAAAAATGCTCTACATCACTAATCATCAGGGAAATGCAAATCAAAACCACACTGAGATACAACCTCACCCAGTTAGACTGGCCATAATCAAAAAGATTGAATAACAAATGCTGGCAAGGATGTGGAGAGAGGGGGACCCTTATACACTGTTGGTGGGACTATAAATTAGTGCAGCCATTATGGAAAATGGTATGGAGATTTCTCAAACAACTACAGATAGACCAACCATACAATCCGGCAATCCCACTTCCAGATATATACCCAAAGGAATGGAAATCATCACGTGGAAGGGATACAAGCACTCCCATGTTCATCACAGCTCTATTTACAGTAGGTGAGATATGGAACCCAATGTAAATGTCCATCAACAGATGACTAGATAAGGAAAATGTGGTATATCTACACTATGGAATATTAGTTGGCCATAAAAAATAATGAAATACTCCTATTCACAGCAACATAGATGAGCTTGGAGAAAATTATGTTAAGTGAAATATGCCAGGCACAGAGAGAAAAATACCACATGTCCTCACTCATAAGTGGAAGCTAAGAGAGAATGAAGGAAAGAAAGAAAGACCACAGTGGTGAGTTGGTCATGCAGAGGGAGAGAACATACCTTGGGCTGCTGGGGTAAGAGGAAGGGAAAGGGAGAGGTTGTGTGGGTGGCATAGAGAATAACTGCAATTTGTGGTGATGAGCATGCTGATAGTATTTGATCTGATCATCACATCCTGGGCACAGGTGGTGATGGTCAGCTTTGAACCCCATGAATATGCATAATTAATTTTTTTAAAAAAGAAATATGTTGGCCAGTACCAAACCTTTAAAGAGGAAAATGTTATACTAGGCCTTCCTGTCAATACATATGAATTACCAACCCAAATTTCAGCCCGATGCTTAAAGCTGCATGACCATTAATTCCTCTGTGCCCTTCCAGATAACAGTAGTTATCAATGTAGCTGCCTTCTGAATCTAGCGTTGTCATGAAGGAATACTCTCTCTTTTAATGCTTTCTTCTAGATCCTATCACTTCCTCAGGGATAAATTGGGATAATCAAAAAAAGTGGAGAATATTTTAAAGGAGATGTTGAACACACAATGCCTTAGCCAGCTCCAGTATGGTGATATGCCCAAAAAAGCCATCACAGCACTATTTCTCCCACTTATAGTATGTTCCAAAGACTGTCCAAGCTTTCCACTTAGTGTCCCCAGGGAAACAATGGTCATGTTCCACCCATGGTGAGGATGTCAGAGATGTGGTATCTTAACCAGCTCACAACTGTCAATAGCTCCCACAGACAAAACCTAAGTTGATACATACTTTATCTGTGTCTTTGTGAAAACACCTCAGAAAACGCTCTAGGTTCTACCATCTATCCTTTATTCTTCTTTATGTTCATCGCAGCTCTGTTTACAATAGCCAAGACATGGAACCAACCTAAATGCCCATCAACGGATGACTGGATAAGGAAACTGTGGTATATATGCACCATGGAATACTACTCTGCCATAAAAAAGAATGAAATTCTCCCACCTGCAACAAAATGGATGAGCCTGGAGAAACTTATGTTGAGTGAAATAAGCAAAGCATAGAGGGATAAATACCGCATGTCCTCACTCATAAGTGGGAGCTAACAGAGAAAGAAGGAAGGAAAGAAAGACCATAGTGGTGCATTGGAGTTGCAGAGGGAGAGAACATACCTTGGGATACAAAGTGGAGTAGGGGGCAAGGGGGAGGGGGATAGGGAGGGAAGTTGGGGATAACTGAATGGGGAATACAGGGTACAAATGCAATTTATGGTAATTGGCATGCTGCCAGTATGAATCTGGCCGTCACATCTTGGGCACAAGGGGTGACAATCAGCTCTGTATCTCATGAATATTCATAACCAATTAAAAAAATAAAAAAGACAAAGAAGCCAACAGAATCAAGTATGAGACCAAAGGATGATTCTCGGATTGGAGACACTAATGTTGCTTTGCCCCCCACAGATTTGTCACCCCACTTCCCCTGGGTGAAGGAGCTGCAAAGGATTGCTCAAAGCCCATCTCTTCTGAGCAGTGAGAAGCCCCAAAGTGGTTAACTTCCCTGGAACCCTCAAGTGAGAGGCATCCCTTCCTTGGGAAATTAACCTTGAATTGGGGTTCTCTTCCTGAATTTATTTTCCAAACCAGGAAGTTACAGGAAGAGAACATAGGTGGGGCTATAGTTGGTAACTCTCAGTGAAACAAGTCAGATGACATTCCATTAGACAATTAAGTGATCCACCAACAAAAGCTTGATCTTAGCAAACATTCCTTCTCCCTCCAGCAGCTTCCCAGTATCTATACACATCAATCAGTAACTTGTCTGTCTTTCAGCCAGCAACATTGCTGTGTTAAAAATCTTTATCTTACACCAGAGACTTTATAGCCTGAGGAAAATTTCTTGTCCTTTGCAAGGTCAATATTTGAAACTGCAAGGCTTTGGAAAGCCAAACCCTGTGAAGTACATTTGCTTTATGAATCCTCTACACACTAACACAAACAGGATGTCAGAGAAAAGCAATGAGAGATCAAAATTTTACACAGAGATTGAGAGTGGGGCTGTCAGAGCTCTTAAAGGAAGCTGAGCACAGTAAACAGGAACTAGTCAAAAGCACATGTGCTTGCCGATTGAGAACTCTGCCATCTCACAGTTCAGACAGTAGAATGACAAAGTGCTCAAGCTAGAAACTGTGAGGGGACGAGCACAAGAAGTCTATTTGAAACCCTCTTTAAGTATGGCAGAATGGGAAGATGATACCACAGAGGCAAAGGAAAAAGAGAGAACTATCTGTTTTGTGTTCAACCAAGAAATAAGAACAAGAAGAAAAGAAAGCAGAGACAGAAATCAAGACTTATGGGAAGAAGAACCTATCTATCAACTATTTTCCATTCAGAGTTTTCCTACACCTCTTCTGTGAGCAAGGCTCTGTGCTAGGCACTGGAGGAGAAGAGAGAAATTAAAGGACACAATTACAGCCCTAAAGTAGCTTACTGAAGAAGAGGAAGAACAAAGGGGACAGACCAAACAACCGTGTCATTGCCCACTCCATGGCTAGAGCTACTTCTCTAGAAACCATTTTCTTTTTTTTTTTTTTTTTTTTTTTTTTTTTTTTTTTTTTTTTTTTTTTTTTTTTTTTTTTTTTTTTTTTTTTTTTTTTTTTTTTTTTTTTTTTTTTGTCTTTTTTCCATGTCTGGCAACGGATCGCAACCCTCGGTGTCGCACCTGTACCGGACCGGGGACCGGCAATGGGATTGCAACCCTCGGTGTTGCACCCACACCTCGCTCAGCCAGTGAGCAGGAACCGGCCCGGATGTGGGATCCGAACCCTCGGGCGGGAGCGCCGCCACGCCTCCCAAGCGGCGCACTATCCAGTGCGCCACCGGGCCGGCCCTCTAGAAACCATTTTCAAAATTTGTTATATTGGACTGCATAGGTAGTAGTTGGATGACAAGAGAGACTCTGCTCATTGCTTTGTCTCTTGCTTCCCCTTCTAGTATAAAGGTTTCCAGAGTGTTGCCTATTTGTAGCTTCAATGAAGGGATTCCAGTGAGAGAAAGGGAGACAGTTGGACCTGAGAAAATCCAACTAGGAAATTTCACCAGAACTTGACTAAAGCATTAATGCTAACTATGTGCATGTAGCCTTGTTTGAGGGGCATATGAGTAATGTCATGACACTCAAACAGTTCTTCCCAGGGTCTATCCTAAATACCTTCTGCTGTTATTTCCTTCTCTAATGTTTTCAGAGACAGTGATGACTATTTGGGGATCCTAAATGACCACCATGACATGGAAATAATGTTCTGATTATGTGAAAGTGAATTTTAAGTTACTAACGAATTGCTGCTATCAGGAAAAAGTATATACATTTTTATCATGAGATAAGTAGGGCAACTGCTGTGCTATAAGACAAGGCACTTATTTGAGGTTATGTGATAAATTGGTGCTAAAGCCGGTGATAGCATTCAATCTCTCCAGTCCTGACCTTGGGTATATTCCAACTATCTAGACTCGTGCCCTCTTTAACAATAGTTGGTAGCTCTGTGCTTCTCCACACTAATGGGATCCCAGAAAAGAAATGCTCTAGAGAGGACTTATAGCAGGAAGGTGTTATATTAGTAGCAAATTTGTGGTAATAGGTAGATTCAGATCCATTAAAAGGAAGACTATAAAAGAGAACTGCAGATAACTTATTTACAGAAATGGCAAGCAATTGCAAGAACTATTACGGTAAGGGAGAGTTAAAAATGGATTTTCTCTTCATGTATCAAGTCAAGAAAGAGACTAAAACGTAGAAATGTTGGTGATGCGTGAGAGGATGAGGGCCTATGAATGTGTGACAATGTAGAAGATGGAGTGTTGGTATGGACTCTACCCAGAAGATGAATCAGCTCAAAGGCAGCTCAGTAGCACGATGATTGCCGGCATCATTGGTTTGTAAGAAGGGGGCCTTGTATCTAGCCTTGCTAAGACTACACACATATGCAGTCCATTATACATCCTTTTTTTTTAACCTCTCTTCTGCCTGGGATGCCCCTTGCCGTCTTTTCTATGAATCAATTCCTTTTCCTCTGTCTTACACATCTTTTTCTCTTTGCTTTTTTTTTTAATCAGACAATTTTTATTCGCATTTCTATGGACAAGAATCATTTGCTTTACCATCCGTTTTGTACAATTTGCAAAGTTGTAAAACTACCTCAAAGGCAGTAAAAGACAGAGGCCCTTATAAAATCAAATAATCCAGAACTGTCCAACAGACAGAACACTTAGTAGTCTTTCTCCCATGTCAAAGTCTTTCACCATTTTTCATGGGACGAGAGGAGGATAGAACTACGGACTCATAAAAGGCACATATCTTTACCCCCTTTCAGGTTTGCCTGGGCTTCCTAGAGCTTTGGGCTTTTGTGAGGAGAAAGCCTAATGCCATGGTAGCCTTAGCATTTAGTATCCATAGCTTCTCTCCTTTCTTTTTACTTATTATTTTTAAAAATTGAGATATAACATATTTACAATAAAGTACACAAATGTTAAGTTCACAGCCCGATGAATTTTCATACATGTATACACCCATGTAACTATTATTAAAATCAAGGTATAGAACATTTCTGGAACTTCAGAGGGTTCCTCATGCCCCCTCCTAGTCAATAACAAACCTCCTTAAGAGGTAACCACTGCTCTGACTTCTATCACCATAGATTATTTTTGCATGCTTTTGAACTTCGAATAAATTGAATCACACAGCAGGTGCTATTTTGTGTCTAGATTATTTCTCTCAATATAGTATTTGCGAGATTGACTTGTGTTGTTGCATATGTGAGGACTTTGTTTTAATTGCCGAGTAGTATTCCATTGTATGTTCATACCACAATTTTTTGATATACATTTATATTCCTTCCGGTTTGGGGCTGTTTTGAATAAAGCTGCTATGAGCATTCTTGCCTAAGTGTTTCTGTAAACTGTGTTTTGATTTCTCTTGAGTAAATGCCTAGGAGTGGAGTTGCTGGGTCATAGGTTTGACATGTGCTTAGGTTTCATAGATAGAGCCAAATAGTTTTCCAAAGTTTACCAATTTCCATTCTCCCCAGCAGTGTATGAGAGTTGTGCTGCTCTACACCATCACCAGTGGTTGGTGTTGTCAGTCTTTATCATTTTAGCCATTCTACTGAGTGTAGTATAGCATCTTATTTTGACCTTAATTTGCATTTTTCTGGTGATTAATGATAACATCTTTTCCTCTTTGAAGCATTCCCCAATTCTCTATTCCACTGGGTACACCACTTGTACTTATTCTCTCCGTACCACACACATACTTCTCTCATTGCCTTTATCACAGCCTATCATAATTTTATGTTTTCAAGTTTTAGCTTTGACCACTATATTTAGCTTCTTGAGGGCAGAAATCATATATTGCTCATTTGTGCCTACCCAGAACCCAATAAAACAGAAGATCAATAAATAATGGTGAATTAAATAAATGAATAAAATTGCCAATCTGTCCATTCTCCAGAATAATGTTTTGTTTTAAAAAGTAAGGAAAGATCTTATTACTTCCCTGCTTTAAAGCTTTCTGATGGCTTCATAACATACTTTGTTTTTTGTTTGTTTTATTTTACTTTAGCAATATGCAATGTAGTTGATTTTCGTGTCCCTCTACCAATTCCTTTTTCCCACTTCCTTCTCCGCCTCCCATCAACATCATATCCGTTCACTTATAATGTACTTTGAATAAAACTGAAGGCCTTACCGTGACTTATAAGTCCCGCATGATCTGGTTTTTGCCTACCCCTCTAATTTTATGCTCCCCCCCTGACTCTCTCTACAATTCACCCCCACTAGCTGTTTATTTCCTCTGTCTCTGGAATGTGTCAACGTCTTCATCACCTCATATTTGTCACATATGCTTTTCCTTCCACCTAGAAAGTTCTGTGTGGTGAACTCTGTTCTTTTGGTCTTGGCTTTCATCACAGAAGCATTCCCCCACTCCTTCTCCTAAATCTGAATTAGGCCACACTGTTATTCTATCTCACATCGCAGTTTGTAATTAGAAATTGTATGATTATTTGTTTAATTAAGTTGGTCTCTCTCACACAGGACACTGTAAATATCATGAAGCAGAATTTTTGTCCATTTTATTTACTAATCTAACACTTGCACCAAGATCAATGGGTGACACACAGCTGGTGATAAAAAAAATACGTGTTCAGTAAAATAATGGATAGATGGGTGTATAAATGGAAGAATGTCCAGCATATCTCCCTTTAGGTCACCTGGGGGACCTCACAGTTGTTTGACTTTGTCATTCTTAATACTGATCAGGGAGAGCAGAGGAAAACATTTCAGGGCTCCATGTCTCAGTATCTTGTTATTTTTTCCACCCAGCCTCCACCTCCAACCTGATAAAGGCTTGGACCAAAAATAAACACACTAAAGTAAAACAAACAAACAAACAAAAAACATTGTTTCTCCCTTGCTTAATTGTTTTGTTGTTCCATCTGTTTACTTACTGAGCACCTGGCAAGTCTCTATTTGATAATGAATTGTTTTATTTTTGTATGTTCCAGAATCTTCTCTGGTACTAAGGTTAATTAAGACATGGTTGAATGGAATTGGGGGATTAAAGGTGGAAGAATAAGAAGGAAAAGATAAGGCAAAGGGAAAACACCTTCCTGTCACCTCAGCAGACAGGGTGTCACACACAGTTAAAACAGTGATTTCCAAACTTGGCTGCATGTTAGAATCACCTGGGGAGCTTTTAAAATTTCTGATGTCCTGGTTTCATGCTAGGCCAGTTAAATCAGAACATCTGTGGGTAAGGTCCAGGAATCGGTAAAAGGAGTCTGTATTTTTTTTTTAATTATTTTTTTATTTTGTCAATATACAATGTAGTTGATTATTATGTCCC